>NC_057807.1:241363337-241545912 GCF_018294505.1 Triticum aestivum
CACACAACAAAACACTACCTCTTAAGGATAACAGTGATGAGCTATCCAACTTACACAAAATTTTGGGTCGGATATGTCAAATCCATAGTACCCCCGGAAGGCCTGCAAACCATACCCACCAAGATTGTTGGGTTTTCAAACAGTCCGGCCGACTAAATGCCGAACACAAGGGGCTCGACGCATCAAGCGAGGATGATGATAAACCCCACAAGCAGAGCACCGGAAAACAAAAGACTTTCCCACAAGAAGTCAAAGCAGTAAACTCACTTCATGTGATAACACGGAAAAACAATGCGGCACCCGCTAAGACGGGTCTTGCACGGTCCACCCCAGTGGCGCCTCGAGATTGGATGTCAAAACAAATCACTTTCGACCGCCTGGACTACTCCAGAAGTATTCGGAATGCAGGATGGACTGATCTAATATTGGATCCCATAATCAACGAACTACAATTTACACAAGTCCTAATGGACGGAGGCAGTGATATAAACCTGCTATATCCAAACACAATCCGCAAATTGGGGATAGACCTTACCAAAATTCGACATAGCCGCACTTCCTTTAAAGGAGTGACGCCAGGACCTTACGCCAAGTGCACAGGCCCCTTATTACTAGAAGTTGTGTTCGGGTCACCAAACAACTTCCGACGCGAAAAGCTCATATTTCATGTCGCCCCATTCAAAAGTAGATATCAAGCACTACTGGGACGTGAAGCTTTTGTCCGCTTCAACGCCATACCACATTACGCGTCTCTTACACTTAAAATGCCCGGTCCACGTGGCATCATTTCATTGCGAGGGTCATGTAAAGACCCCGGAAACGGCTAGACGAGTCCGGCATAAATAAGCTAGGGGCTCCCTAGCCGCATGCCCCTTCACAAGGGGCTGAGCGTATAAGCAACAACGAGCTAACATAGACTCCGCTTTACTTATTAATATTTTTCATATACCTTTTTTTCACACGATTTACTTTCAAACTAAGTTCCTCTCTTTTTTCAAATAAACAACGTGCACACCCGTCCAGGATAACGGCACAACGGAGACACAGGCGCAGACGTGCAGTAGGGACCCGTGGCAAGGATTCTTTTCAGATTAAGACCCTGCGTAAAACTTTTTTACTGTCTCTTGTTGCTATAATCCCCTGGTTTCTCACTATAACCAGAGCGGAGCCTGACGTTTTGGCATCGGCCGCGTCAGAGGACCCTGCCCATACCTGGACACTAGGGGCTTAGGGCATTGTTTTGCCCATTACTATAAAGACCGAACACCTTAGGGAGTGTTCGGCGTCTCGAGTTAGGCCTTATATGCATCAGCTCCGAATCATGTCTTTGGTCAAATGTTGGGTTTGCCCGGCTCCTGTGTTTTGCTGCCTTACGTTCCGTATCATCGGCTAACACGGCAACAGGAGAACTACTGCGATTGTGCCCCAGTTCGGCTGGGCGAGCACCTGAGTAGAGAAAGCCGAAAACTGACTGTCATGATACAGCAAGAGACTGGTCAACCACTCGATCGACCACCGGAATGTTTAGAATTCCTCCGCTTTGACGAAGGGCCGTTTCCCGGTCAGGCACATACATGCCCCGAAATCGGAGAGCGCGGTGCCCCCAGGGGCTATATCGTAGCCCCACCCTCGAACTCCAATGGCTAAGTGAAAGTGATAAAGCATCATAGTCCGGATTGCCTCGTTTGCTACGCTACCACCTCCTCAACAGTACCGAGACGTCGGATTAAGTGTGAAAATGCGCTATTTTTGCGAACACCCCCGCACCTTGTGCGTGGGGGCTGAAGTCGAAGACTGTCATCTTTCAGGTTATACACATGTATACATCAACGGCCGCATAGGAGATATTTCAATACTTGGAACGCACAAGTATAAAAAGCGATTACATCATAACCATTGTTTTACAAACGTTCATTTGAATGTGACATTTTTTGAGCACTGCGACTCTATTACACAAGCACCACGCATAACTTCACCAAAATAGTGCTCGGCGGGTAACCGGCTTTCATCTGAACCCTGGGTTGCTACAGCGGCGGCATCCATCTCTGTCCAATGTGTCTTTACATGGGCAAGGGCCATCCGCGCACCCTCTATGCAGGCCGACCGCTTCATCTCCTTGATATGCGGCACCGCCCCAAGAAATTGCTGCAATAAGCCAAAATAGCTCGTCGCCTTGGGCCTCTCCGGCCAGACATGAGCCACGATATCCGTCATGGCAAGTCCGGACAGCCTGTTCAGCTCAGCCCATTCGGCCAACCGATCGGTCAGCGGAAGTGAACAATCCGGACTATGGAATTGAGACCAAAACAGCTCTTCCGTCTTGTGATCCTTCTAACTCCGGAAGTGCACAACGGCATCCGCCGCACTTGCCGCTAAGTCCATATATGGATCCTCCGGACCCCACAACTGGCCAAGCTGAGCATACTTTGAATCCGTAAACCTGCGACGCAGCAGAAAAGGCTTGCCAGCCACAATGTCTCCAGCCTGGCGCAACACCTCCTTCATAGCCCGCATTGCAGAACGGACATCCTTGGCTTCGGCGGTGGCCTTCACCAGGTCTTCTCGCTCCGGTAGGCGCTCCTTTTCAAGAGCCTCATTGCGGTCGGTAGCATCCTTCAATTTAGCGGCCAATTCGGCCACCTCTTCCCTGCTTCGGCAGTGTGCAGCCCTTTCGGCTTCTAACTCCTCGGCCGCCCTCGAGGCAGCCGCGTTGCTTCTTCTGACCTGCTCCTTGGCTTGAGCAAGTTCTGCCCGAAGGCTCTCCACAGCAGCAGCACCATCTGCGTCAAGCATAAATATTGTAAGAGGTGAGCTTTAGCTCCCTTAATAGGTGACTGCAGAGAATCAATTTACCTTGCGACTCGACAAGTCGCTTGTTGACTACCGCGATGTCCGCATCCGCTACATCAAGTTGCCGCATTAATTCGGAAACTCCATCAGTACGGCTAGCCCCCGGACTATCCGCCACCTGCATAAAGGCGACACTCAATACCTGCGATTTTGATCCTCGGCATGTTGTCGCTTTCGACAACCTACCGAGTCTCAGGGGCTACTATCTATACAGGGCACACTTTCATGTGCAAAACTGTCAAAAAGGCGCGTCGTTTTTACGTACCTCAAACCCCGCCAGCAAACTCCTGACGGCATTGTGCAATCCGCTTTCGGCGGACGAAATCCTTCCGATCACCATGCTCATCAACGCACGGTGATCTTCTGAGACGGACGCCCTCTCAAGCAGATCCTTCAGCTCCCCCGGCCGAACACTAGTCGGCGCCGAACTCTTCGGCCCTGCCGGGCTCGAGGATGCCCTCCGGGACGACACCTCAGGCTCATCCGCCCTATCCTACGGTGTAGTAGACGGAGGCGTTTCGCTCTCCATCATCTCCGGACGAAGATCCCCCGAAGACGAGCTCATCTGAGAAGGTTGCAGATCCGAACTACAAGGTAAAAATTTCGGTTATCCTCAGAAGCACAAATAGGGATGTTTTTCATTAATGAATTCCCCTTTTCCTACTCATGGCTCGCTAGAGGGCTGATCCTTTAGAGAATACTGTGCGGCCAGGGCCTCCCCGGACGCAGGACCCTCCGGCGAAGATTTCTTACCCCGCTTAGGGGCTTTGGCCTCTGGGTCTTCGGAGGCGGTCCTCTTCTCCCCCTGTGTCGTGGGAAACGAACACCTATGGGGCAGGGCCCCTTCTCGGTCCGGCAGGGAGCAGAGGGCGCACGAAGAGCAGATCAAGGTGAAGCACGCGAGGGATTTTACCCAGCTTCGGAGCTCTCCGGAGAGATAAAACTCCTACTGCTGCTTTGTGTTTCTATTCTGTTCTTGCTTGAGAGCGTGGGTGTGTTGTAGTCTCGAATGAGTCGAACCCCTTCTACGTGCGCATGGGCCTCCTTTTTATAGGCTAAAGGGGTCACCGACAGGTGGCAACGCAGAGAGAGGGGTAAAAAAGTAAAAAGAGGGGTTGGTACAACCTCTATCTACAGTGCCCCCCTACCTAACTCTGACGGCAGGGGACAAGGGCATTTAATGCCTGTCCGGTCGCCCAAAGAGTGCAGGAAACGACCGTTAGGGGCGCCACCGATCGCCACGATGGCCTTCTCGTCATCTCCACTTGCCACCTCGCACCGCTTGGCTGCACAGCTACCCGCCACGTGCGCCTGGAATGATCCTGCGGCGACATGTCGTCGGATGCGCTGGAGCGTGGGCGCAGAGTGGTGGCTTCGCCGCGGCAAGCGCCTTGCCGCGGTCGTTGTCTTGTCGCACCTGCAAGCTTGTCGCTTGCCGGGTCTTGCCGGGACGCGCGGCGCGTCGCGGCAAGTCTCTTTAAATACCTTGGTTGGCCTTCCCGGCAACCTCCTCTTGCCGGGGCCTTGTCTTTTCCGGCAAGCTCCTCTTGCCGGGGCCTTGTCTTCTCAGTTAAACACTTTGTTCTTGAATGGCACAAAATAGGAATGGCGGAGGATCTTGGTGGACGCCCGGCAAGCCTTGCCGCGGGACGCTGCTACTACCCGTGCACAAGTTCGGGATACTAAGGTACCCCTACTTTAGTACACCGACAGGAGCCCCCGGGCCTGGGCCATACACGGTGCCGAGCGCTGTTGGGCCAGGCCCAAAACAGGGCACGGGCACACGCAGCCTAAGTCCACACCAAATCTAACTCCGTATCCACCGCGCCCTCCCGTAATGGCACGCGTCAAACGCGGCGTCGTGGGAGAGATCATGGGCAATTCTTAAATCAAGAAAAGGCGTAACGTTCGCCTCTCCTCTTTATAAGCAGAGGAAACAGGGGCCATTCCCCCACCTTCGCCATTTGCGGTTTCTTCCTCAGAAAGCTCCGCCGCTCCCCTCCGCTTCCCAAGCCGAAAGAGAGCAGCGCTCCGCCGCCCGTCGCCGCCGTCGCCACCAACGCCTCCGCGCTCCCCCACCGCCTCCACCATGGCTCCGAAGACCGGGAAGAGCGCGAAGTCGACCGAGGCGCTGCGGCTCGAGGCGCTGCACAAGGAGCGAGCACTTCCCCCCCCCCCCCCCCAGCTCACCCCGAAGGCACTACGGGAGGAGTTCTATCTCTTCTGGTCGACGGAGATGCGGGCGCATCCGCGCACGCCGGTGCTCTCCCCCGAAGCTTCTACCTCGAAGCGGTGCCCAAAAGGGTATCATTTCTTCCCAGTGTTCTTCTACTGCGGGCTCTGCCCGCCCTTTTCTGATTTCTTCTGCGACGTCATGAATACATACGGGCTCCATCTCCTTGACTTCACCCCCAACGTCATTCTGACAATGGCGGTTTTCGCGCATCTTTGCGAGAACTTCATCGGAATCCACCCCAACGTTGCTCTTTTCTGCCACTACTTCATTCCCCGGGTCGAGAAAGGAGAGCCCCTGTCGGGCGGGGTCTCCTGGATCTCAAGGGTCGGCAAGAAGGAGGTGTATCTGGAGGGGGAGCTCCGCAGCAAATGGGACGAGTGGAGGGTTGAATGGTGTTGGATCGTTGACGCAGATCCGCAGCCCTTCACCACTTTGCGCCAGTCCCGAGTAGTGCGCGGCGGCGACTGGAGCGCTCTGGGGGCGGACGACGCCAAGATGAAGATCGCCACCACCCGGATTCTGTGGCTCAGACTTGCCGGCCTCACAGTCGGGGCCGTTGGTGCGGACTTTCTTCGTCACCGCATCGCCCCTCTATAGGAGAGGGGGAGGCCTGCCTGGCTGTTTGGCGGCCCGACGGATATCATGAGGCTGCGTCTAGGCCTTAACTTCAACTTCACAGTTCTGGAGCTTGATGGAATGCTCAAGGAGTTATTCAAGCACGACGCCAACCATCCGGAGTGGTTCAGGCTGCCGCAGGGCGTCATCCCACTGTGCAACAACTCCCAGCTTGATCGCATCTGTGCAATGATGCCGGAGTGCGACTCGCATGGGATTATCCCAACTTGGAAGGAGCCCGCCGACGACGTAGTACGGCAATTCTTCGACAGCCTGGTGGAGGTAGCAGTCCGTGCCGACGAGCAGAGGCTCCTCACCCGTGACACCACCGACGACGAGATGCGGTACATCGCCACCAGGGCCAAAGAGGCGGCGGCAGCCGCCGCCGCGGGTGAGTTTGGCTTCACGTTGGAGGAGGCAGAGGCGGCCGAGGCGGCAAGCCTTGCCGACCAAGAGGACCTTGGCGGGGAAGTCGCTGGCGAGGAGGAGCCCGAAGCCGAGGGAAGCGAGCCTGCCGGGGGCGCAAGTGGCCAACCATCTTCAAGCAGCTTGTCGCAGACGGGGCCCTCAGCTCAGCCCCCAGCTTAAACAAGGAGGCGTCTTCGCAGGGCCGGTGACACAGCAGGGCGACAGACGGGCCAACAGCCGCAGCGCCGCGGGACACGCTCCACCGTGGCAAGTACCGTTGCTGCGGGAGCATCTCATGCTGCGCCGGCAACTGGGGCTGGGTCTTCTCGAGCCGCCACGTCTGATCCCGCCGCAGCCTCCGGCAAGCGCCCAAGGGAGCCTACTCCTCCGCCTCACCATGCAGAAAGGGTACCAGACTTCGACCTCTCCGCGCTGAGCTCCGACGAGGAGGAAGAAGAGGAGGAGGAGTAAGACTTTCTCCTTGTTGTTCTTGTATTTCTTTGATTTTTGTTGTTTCTTGTCTTGCATCTGATCTGCTTCCCTCTGAACCTCGTTTCATCTTAGGACTCTGGCCGAGAGAGCAGCGAAGAGGGCCAAGGTCCCCGTGGTTGTCATCAAGGACGATCTTGCTGTGATGGCAGAGGACACGTCTGAGACCACCTTGACGGACCCAATACCCTCTCCTTGAAGCAGCCCCCAGCACAGCCCCCAGCATAAGTATTTGTTCACTTCCTTTTGTGGGGCGCGCATGGGTGCTTTTTCTTTTGCTGACATCTTGATTGTTGATTTACTTGTGTAGGAGCAGAACAGGCCCATCAGGAGCAACCAGAAGCCGCTCCGGAGGTGCTGTCTGCTTCGACTACGCCGCCAAGGGGCGATTCCCCGACAAGGGAGCGCTCCCCGGCAAGGGAGAGGTCCCCGGCAAGGGACGGAACCAGTGAGCCTTCGGTGGCGGAGCCCAGGGTCACAGAGCCCAGCACAGGTAACCTTCCTTGTCGGAAATTTTCCCTTGGGTTCTTCTGATCTTCTTTTTGGATCTTTGCTTGACTTTTCCTTCCTCTTCCTGTCCTCAGATCCCCCTCTCACAGACCCGATGGAGACTGAGGCCACCAGCAAGGAAGACGCATGCGGCAACACTGAAGACGTCGCCGCTGACGAGGAAGAGGCCGATGCTGATGAACCCGCCGACGAAGAAGCCGCCAAGGCTGCTGGCGCAGGAGCTGGCGAGGGGTCCGGTGATCGCACTGACGACCCCGAGGGTGCAGGAGTGCAAGGCGCTACACCGACCGCCGACCCCTCCGCCGCTGATGTAGCGCCGGGCTCCGAGGAGCCCCAGCCCGGCGCCTACTTGAAGGCAGGCGAGGGTGTCTTCATCAGGCTTCCCTGGGCGTCGAGCTCCAGGGCGCCAGTCGAAGGAGAGGAGTTTGACGGGGAAGTACTCGCCTCTGCTGGGCTGGCAGTGGTTGACGCACCAAGCAGCAGCAGCGGCGAGTCCGAGGAGGAGCAGTTGCTCCGGAAGTTGGTGATGCTTTACCGCGCCCGGCAAGCGAAACTGGAGTCCCGGGAAGCGCTTGTCGCGCAGGCGGGAGTTGATATAGAGAAGCATGCGGAGGAGCTCCGGAGCCGCAACCAAGAGGCCCTCCGGTCCATTGCGGAGGAGAGGGCGCAACTTGTCGAGGTGAAGAAGGCGTTCATCCTTGAAAAGGCTGAAGCCGAGGAGCAGCAGAGGCTCGCCGCCGAGGAGCTGTCCAGGCGGGAAGGTGAGCTGACGCAGAAGAAGGTTAACCTGGACAACCACGAGGAGGAGCTCGCCGCTCGGGAGCAATCACTTGGCGGGGCGCTCAAGGAGGAGAAGGATGCTGCCGCAGCTGCTGAGGCCGCCAAGAAGGAATTGGAAGTGAAGGTGACGCAGCTGGAGGCTGACATGAAAGGGAAGAATGAGGAGCTTGCCGCACTCCAGCGCGAACGCGAGAAGGATGCCCTTGCTCATGGCGATCTGCAAGTTCAACTCGCTGACAAGACCAAGGAACTGAGCGCCGCCAAGGACTCAAGTGCTGATCTGGAGCTGAAGCTGGCCACACTGACGGAGACGCTGGATGGTGCCAAGAGGCGAGAGGACGACCTGAAGAAAGAGATCAAGGGCAACGAGGAGCTGCTGATGAGGGCCGCTGAGACTCAAAACACCTTCAGGGCTACGGTGGAGCTCTGGACGGAGGGCCTCGTCAACATCGCTGCAACCATCCACAAGGAGCTGGCGCAACTGGACTTGGCGGGCTTCGGGTACTCCACCGACGAGAACCTCCAGCCCAGCGCCAAGCTTACTCTGTTCTTCAAGGGCGTGGTGACAGCTCTCCAGCAACTCCGGGAAAGGATCCCAAAGCAGCTGGCTGACGAGCGCGCGCCATCTGTGCCTGAGTCTTGGAGAAGGTGTTGGTGAAGGTGCTCTTCCGCAACCCGAACCTTAACCTCACCAACATTCTCAAGAAGCTGTCGGCGGCTGCTGATCTTGCAGAGCTCAAACCCCTTGTCGCACCCATTGTGGACAAGGTGAATGAGGTCAGAAGGATCGACGGCAATCGTGTAGACTAGGCCGCCCTTTTCCTCCTTTTTCTTGTCGCTGCTAGACATGTCACAGGAACAACCCATTAAAGCGCGGCAAGTTATTTATTGTAATATAACTTTATTCTGGGTAGTATTTGCTATGTTATTTCCTCTACTTGGTTCCCTCCTTTGCATGTTTTTACCCTACACTTTTAGGGAACTTGCCGGTGCAGGCACCCTTGCCGCGAGCGCTGAGTGCGGAACATCAGCAGCCTGCTGGCGGTGTCGCCTCCGGCAAGAAACCTTGTCGGAACTAGTCGCGGCACACTTACGTTGTTGAGCGGACTCGAAACAAAGTAAGGGTGCAACTAGCCACGAGTTGGTTCCTCCGCGCACAGGTTTTCCATACAAAGCACGGTCGTTCAAGGAAGATAACTTTTAAAATTTAAAACTGATTGTGCTCAAACTTTGGCAACTTAGCTTTTCTGTCGTCTGCGTCCCGGCAAGGCTATACTTCTTTGAATGACGCCTGGTCCACACCTTTATCCTCTCCTTCCCCCCCGGTGAACTTGTGGGCGAAGGAACCTTCTTTTTGAGCAAAAGAAAGAAGAGAAAATAAAGATATGGAGCCTTAAGGCTCTTTATTGCTTACCGGGGGCAAGTGTTGCACAAAGTGTCAGATAATGCATGCAAAAAGAAAGAAAGCATGAAATTTGACAACATGTGCTGAGCATAGGATCTTTATTTATGCACGGGATCTGCGCCCGGCTTTGTACAAAGGGTTACATGCAACAGCAGCAAGGCTTGTACAAAAGGTGGTTGTCAGAACTGCAGGTTCCGGCAACCGCGCCTTATGGGTAAAACTTACGAAGATGCTCTATGTTCCAGGAGTTGCTCACCGGAAAGCCATCTTCGGTCTCAAGGCGGACAGTGCCGGGCCTAGTGACTCGTTTTACCCGATAAGGGCCTTCCCACTTTGGCGTAAACTTGTTGGAATTCTTGGCGGATTGAACGCGCCGAAGAACAAGGTCGCCTTCCTTGAAACTTCTGGCATTAACTTTGCGGCTATGGTAGCGTCGCAAAGCTTGCTGGTAGCGAGCAGCTCGTACAGCAGCCTGAAGACGATCCTCCTCGAGGAGCAGCGCGTCATCTTGCCGCAGCTGCTCTTGCTCAAGCTCATCATAAGCGAGCACTCGAGGCGATCCGTATACGAGTTCCGTGGGGAGAACTGCCTCTGCTCCGTAGACGAGAGCAAAAGGTGTCTGGCCAGTGGCTCGATTTGGCGTCGTCCTGATCGACCAAAGAACCACCGGCAGCTCCTCGATCCAATTTCTTCCGCACTTGTGCAGCCTGTCGAAAGTTCTGGTCTTGAGCCCGCGCAGCACTTCAGCGTTTGCCCTCTCCGCTTGACCGTTGCTTCTCGGGTGAGCAACAGAAGCGAAGCAGATCTTGGCGCCAAGATCTTGGACGTACTGCATGAAGGTGCGGCTCGTGAATTGTGTGCCATTGTCGGTGATGATCCTGTTAGGGACTCCGAAACGGCAAACAATTGACCTGAAGAACTTGACTGCTGACTGTGCTGTCACCTTCCTCACTGCTTCCACCTCCGGCCACTTCGTGAACTTGTCGATTGCCACGTACAAGTACTCGAAGCCCCCGACAGCTCGGGGAAAGGGGCCGAGGATGTCGAGCCCCCAGACCGAAAATGGCCAGGATAAAGGGATTGTTTGGAGAGCTTGAGCTGGTTGATGTATCTGCTTGGAGTGGAACTGGCACGCTTCACACTTGGTTACTTGTGCAGTTGCATCCTGGAGGGCTGTCGGCCAAAAGAAACCTTGCCGGAAGGCTTTGCCGGCAAGTGCTCTTGCGCCAATGTGGTGACCACATATGCCTCCATGTATCTCCGCCAACAGCTCCTGTCCTTCTTCCCGGGAAATGCACTTCAATTTCACTCCGTTGAATCTTCTTCTGTACAGTATGTCATCGACAAACTGGTACATACTTGATTGCCGGGCTACTCTCTCTGCTTCTTCTTGTTCTTCGGGAAGTTCTCCTGTTTGAAGGAAATGGACGATCTGCTGTGCCCATGCCGGAGCTTGTGGCTCGACGACAAGGACTAAAGGCGCAAATGCTGCTGCGGGAACATCTGCTTCCACGGCAAGAATCTGTGATTCAGCCGGAGCGTGATGCTCCCCGGCAAGCGTGTCGGGACACAACTTGTCGGGAGCGTCTGCTTCAACGAAACAAACCCTAGGGCTTGTCGGAGCAGACTACTCCTCAGCACTCTTTGTGTTGATCTTGTGGACCTTCTTGGCGGCGGCTTCTGGAAGCTCTGCCAGAAAGTAGTCGCCAGTAACCAACTTCCTCTTCTTGCTCTGTCCAGTTGACGGTGTCACAGATGGTTGAGTCAGCTTGAGCACAAAAATCCCTGTTTCCACAGGCAACTTGAGTGCGGCGCATTTTGACAGGCCATCTGCAATGTCGTTCTGAGCTCTCGGAACATGTTCCATCTGCAGGCCATCAAAATGCTCTTCCAACTTCCTCACTTCATCAATGTAGGCTTCCATCAACGGACTCTGATAATCCTTGTTTACTTGACGGACGACAAGCTGCGAGTCACCCCTGACAATGAGCTTCTCGATCCCAAGGTCTGCCGCGATCCTGAGTTTGGCAAGCAAGCCTTCATACTCTGCAGTATTGTTTGTTGCTTGCTCCTTGGGAAAGTGCATCTGGACCACATACTTGAGGTGCTCTCCGGTGGGTGCGACAAGTAACACACCCGCACCGGCGCCTTGCAGCGAGAAGGCACCATCAAAGTACATGATCCATTCTTTGTTTGCCTCCTTGACGGGGATGCTCGTCTCCGGAGTTTCTTCATCAGGTGTTGGCGTCCATTCTGCTATGAATTCTGCCAATGCTCGGCTCTGGATAGTTGAGGTACTCTCAAACTTGAGGCCAAAGCTTGACAATTCCAGTGCCCACTCGACAATCCTGCTTGTTGCTTCTGGATTCTGCAATATCCTCTTCAACGGAAAGCGAGTGACAACTGTGATCTCATGTGCTTGAAAGTAATGGCGCAGCTTCCTCGAGGCCATGAGAAGGCCGAAAAGCAACTTCTGCACTCCAGAGTACCTTGATCTAGCCCCCTGCAGAAGGGAACTGACAAAATAAACTGGGCGCTGCACCATCTTCTTTTGTTTCTCTTCCTGCGGCTGCACAGATCCATCCTTGTCGGGACCAGAGCTTGTCGGGGAAGCCCCCTGCTTGTCGCTGGACTCGCTTGCCGTGGTCGGTGGCTCATCATCCGCCTCCCTCTCCGCTACTAACGCAGCACTAACCACTTGATTGGTTGCCGCTAGATACAGCAGCAACTTCTCTTGTGGCTTAGGTGCGACAAGTATTAGAGTGGAGGACAGGTATCTCTTCAAGTCCTGTAGCGCAGCCTCCGCTTCCGGAGTCCATTTCATTGGACCTGCCTTTTTCAAAATTTTGTAAAATGGCAGGGCGCGCTCAGCAGACTTAGAGATGAACCTACTGAGAGCAGCAACGCAGCCGGCAAGCCTTCGCACATCCTTGACGCGCTTCGGTGCTTCGATCTGCTCAATGGCCTTGATCTTGTCGGGATTGGCTTCAATCCCCCTCTGGGATACAAAGAACCCGAGAAGCTTGCCGGAAGGAACTCCAAACACGCACTTCTCGGGGTTCAACTTGAGATTGATCTTGCGCAGATTTGTGAAGGTTTCGTCCAAATCTTGGATCAACGTTTCTCTGTCCTTGCTCTTGACCACTATGTCATCCATGTAAGCTTCTACATTTCTGTGCAACTGTGGCTCAAAAGCATGACTGACTACTCTTGCAAATGTTGAACCAGCATTCTTTAGTCCGAAAGGCATCCGTACAAAGCAGTACGTGCCACATGGAGTAATGAATGCGGTTTTCTCTTCATCCTCTTCTGCCATGAAGATCTGATGATATCCTGAGTATGCATCAAGAAATGAAAGCAGATCACATCCTGCCGTGGAGTCGACAATCTGGTCAATGCGCGGCAAGGGAAATGGATCTTTGGGACAAGCTTTATTAACATCAGTGAAGTCGATACAAAGCCTCCACTTCCCGTTCGCCTTGCGCATGACTACTGGATTGGCTAACCACGTTGGATGGAGTACTCCTCGGACAAGGCATGCTGCTTCCAACTTCTTGATCTCTTCCGCAATGAACTCTTGGCGTTCCACCGCTTGCTTCCTGACTCTTTTCTTGACGGGCCGCGCGTGAGGGCAGACGACAAGGTGGTGCTCAATTACTTTCCTGGGAACACCGGGGATGTCAGATGGTTGCCATGCAAACACATCGACATTCGCCCACAGGAAAGCAACGAGCGCGCTTTCCTATTTAGGGTCAAGCGTGGCACTGATGGTGAAGGTACCACCAGTGCCGTCCTCCTTGGCGGCCACTTTCTTGGTCTCTGGTGAAGCTGTCTTCGCCTTCTTGCACTTGCCGGTGGAGCTCGATGGTGCGTCCTCGACGGTAGCGCAGCACTCCGAAGAGGTACGCTTGCCGGAGTGGGCATCAGAGCTACTCTTGCCGGACTTGGTTTTCTTCGTCCCCCCGGGAGCTTCAGCGGCAAGTGGTCTGCGTTCTGCTGCGGCTGCTGCTTCCCGGTAGATCTTGTCGGTATAGATAAGGGCATCTTTCTTGTCGCCGGGGACATAAATGACACTTATCGGACCGGGCATCTTGAGCATGTTGTAAGAATAATGAGAAGCTGCCATGAACTTGGCGAGCGCTGGACGACCAAGTATCCCCATTGTAGGGCAATGGGAAATCAGCAACGTCAAAAGTGACCTTCTCTGTCCTAAAGTTCAGCTCGCTGCCAAATGTCACTGGCAGTGTAATCTTCCCCTTCGGCTTGCTCCTTCCCGGATTGATTCCTTGGAAAGTACCAGTCTCTTCGAGCTCACTGTCGGGGATCTGGAGCTTCTTGAGCACCGCGGAAGAGATCAGATTCAAGCCGGCCCTGTCAGGACCCCGACATCACTTTGCGGCCTCACGCACGGTATCCCCACGGGTGTCGCCTTACCTTTGCCCGGGACCGTTTGCGCCTTTTGGCACACGTATATGATGGTGTCGCTAGCATCCATATGATAAAGAGCCCGGGCTGACATGGCTAGTCGTAAACCCAAAGTGGCACTAACTTACAGGGACAGGCATCCATGACCCAGCATCGAACGTGTCGGTCATCAGCGAGTGAATCCAGGCTGTAGCACTGGGCTAACAGGACTCCGGTGAACCGGGCTGTAGCAGGCTAACATGACTCCGGTATTCATCGCGTGACATTTCCCCGAAGGGACAGACACAGGATCGAAGAAGGACACATGCCGGCCAGCCTAAGTGTTCCGAAGCAGTAGCAAGCTACCAGGGCTCAGTGGAAGCACTAGGAGACATTTCCCGGTAAGAGAGGCTACTAAGGATAAACAACTAGATAGTCAGATCCCACACATAGCAATACACATTACACGTACGCATAACATGCAAGTATGTGCTGTACAACATGGCATCACAGCATAACTCAACAACTCATATAGATAAAGGCTCAGAAGAGCCAACATAGCAATATTGCAAACAGGGGTCACAAGACCCATCATACAGAGCATACAAGCAACAAGCGGAAGCATTACATGTCCGAGTACAGACATCTATAAATGAAAAAGGCTGACAGCCTGACTATCTACAACGTCCAATTAAGATCGTAGCTGAGGTACTAGCTACTAGTCGAAGTCCATGAGAACACTAGTAAGACCGAAGTCTCCGCTGCAAAAACATAAATAAAGCAACATGAGTACAAAGGTACTCAGCAAGACTTACATCAGATCCTATCATACATGCATTTGTATCAAGAGGTAATGTGGGGTTTAGTTGCAGCAAGCCAGCTTTGACTCTGTGGCTATCCTGTACTACGACTACCAGAAACTCTGGAGGTGAGACAACATACACGAGTCCACTAAACACCATACAATACACTACTATGGATTCATCCCCGTCTCCCTACGAGACGGCCATCCATAGCACTCACACTTGTCTTGAGCATTTTAGAGTATCCACTTCAAGTTATCTATGTACCATGTAAGCATCCAAGAAGTCCATAACCGCGGACCCGGCTATTCGAATAGATCATGTTAACCCTGCAGGGGTGTACTTCTTCACACACGCTCTCGCCACTTACCGCCATGTACACGTCATGTATCTCGGCAACCTTCAAGCGGAAGCCTGGCGAGGGTGTCGGCCACGACCTGACTAACCACACAAGACTCTAATCCAGGTTTATCGCCTATTTGGGTTCCATCCGCAAGGAGATCCGGCCGGGGTTTCACTCACGGCCCCAAACGATGTGTGCAGGGTTCCCAAGCCCACCTCGCCGGATGGATCTACGCTTGGTACACCGTGCCACTTGTGCCTAGTCTGTCCCAAGCCCACCTGGCCGGGTGCCACTTGGTAGACTACTAACACTACCTACAAACACCAGAAACTAGTTGCGACTCCTGGACAGAGATCAAGTTGGTTAATAAGTCGAGAGGGCTTGGAGCGCCCGGAGCCCAATGTGTGGTAGTATCGAGTCATTGGACAACATACATAGAACTCAGTGCTTAAGGACGGATCCAGTGAGACAACCCACCATGTACTCCTACATGGCCTCTCACCGCTACCTTTACCAAATCGTGTTCACACACTTAACTCTCAGCACCAGAACATATCGTAACACTCCAATTCATTCCCAATGAATCAGACCTGACACAACTCTAAGCAGTAGCAGGCATAGCATGGTAGGAACACAACATGGCTCAATCAACTCCTACACATGCTAGTGGGTTTCAACTATTTACTGTGGCAATGACAGGTCATGCAGAGGAATGGGTTCAACTACCGCAGCACAAAGTAGCAGATGAATCGCTGTTGTCCTAATGCAATAACTGAGAGCAGGAGCGAGAGAGTAGGGTTTTATCGAAATGAACAAGGGGGTTTGCTTGCCTGGTAAATCAACAGAGGAGGCACTGCTTCACAAACAGGTACTCTGGAACGGTCTCCGGAGCAAGACCTATCGAGAAGGAACGGTGCCGGCAATCAATACACAAACATATGCAACAATATGATGCATGAACATGGCATGAAGATGTGATGTTGTTTGAGCTGATGCAACTAGAAATCATTTGGTTTGAAGTCCATTTGAACCATAAGCTCAAATGTAATTCTAAATTAAGTCTCTTATATATGCCATAATGTGTTTTCTCATATTCAGCATGTATAAGTTGGTTTGTCATGCATGAAACTAGTACAGATGGAAAGATTGCATTTTTCTGATAATTTTTCATATATAAATTATTTTAATCTGAGCTACGGTTGAATTGATATGAATTTTTGAAGTTTAAAACAATTTCTGGAATTTCCTGATTTAATTTAATCCCAGAAATCATATTATTGCGCCAGCATGACGTCAGTACGACGTCAGCAGTCAACTGCGGCTGATGGGGTCAAACCTGACGTGTGGGGTCCACACATCAGTGACAGGGGGTTAAACAGGGGGTTAATTTAATCCTAATTAAAAGTTAGTGGCGATGGGGCCCACTGTCAGCCTCAGGGGGGTTAATTAAGCGGTGATTAGCACTAAGCTAATCACCTGGCCGACGGGGCCCACGCGTCAGTGACTCTGGGGCGGTCAAACCCCAGGTCGAACAAGTCAAACCCGCCGGCGGTTAGTCGCCGGCGAGGTCCGCGGCGTACATGTGCCCCGGGTTTCCTCTGTGGTGCTCCAAATGGCACGCGGCCTGGTGCGTTGGAAAGCTAGCTCGATGGCGCGTCGGGCGGTGGCCGTGGCTGGGCCTGGGATGACCGGAGTCGACGGCGGCGAGCTCGGCTGCGGCTGCCGGAGTTCGGTCTATGCGGGTTAGGCGCTGCGGGGCACTAAGGAGGCTGTGAGCGGGCCCGCGCGACTCGCCAGAGTGCACTGAGTGCAACGGCGAGCTCGGCTGCGGCCTGCAGCGGCTGTGGCCACGATAGCGAGGAGCTGCGGCGGCGATGGCTTCGACCATGGTGGGGAACGGAGCTACGGCGCGGAGACGAGGGGGAGAAGAGAGGGGAACGGTGGCGGTGCTCACGGTGGATCCAGCGACGTCGTCGGCGAGCTCGGGGAAGGCTTGGGGCAGCCAGAGCGACGACGGCGATCTCGTCGGCCGGAGCTTGAAGACGACGGCGATTGCGATGAAACGGAGCTCGCCCGGGTTGCTTGCTCGGTGAGGAGGGAGAGGGGGTCGCGGCGGAGCTCGGGGACTCTACGGAGGGGCGAGGGGACGGCGGGGAGCGCGTCGGTGGTGAGCTGCGGCGGCGGCAGTGCTTCGGGTGAGAGGGAGAGAGAGCAGGGGGAGGGAAGGAGGGCGAGGGAGAGTGCGAGGGGGTCGGGGTGGCTGCGTGGCGTCGTCCGGGGCATCGAGGGCGACGAGAAGGGCGCCAGGCAGGCAGGGAGGGAGGTGGCGTGGCGCGGTGGCGCGCGCGCGCCGGGCACGCTCCCCTCCCTCTGTCGAGGACGAAGATGACATAGGAGGAGGCGGCCTGGGCCGCCTGCTGGCTGGGCCGGCTTGCTGCTGCTGGGCCAGAGGCGCCAGGCAGAAGCCCAGGTAAGGTTTTCCTGTTTTATTTCTTTTTCTAAATTTTCTGACATTTGTTCTGATTTAGTAATAATACTAAATCAATTTATTTACTTATGCCATTTTTTTATGGAAGCTAGTTATATTAATCCAGAGCTACCTTATAAATGGCATAATTTTTGGACATATATTAATATATATAACTAATATATTTCCAATGCAAATATTTATCGGATTAATCCAAATGGCCAAAACTAAATATCCATGAGCTCCTAAAAATATTGGTTTGATTTTTATCTCTGTCCAATATTTTCAGAGGGCAACATGAGCATTTTCTTAGACCCTTTTGGAGAAATTTTTATTTGGGTCATTTTCAAAAAATGATTCTGAGGGTTCCACCAATCCTCATTTCAAATTTAAATGAGATTTAAACATGATGCACCAATGACTAGCTAGTCTAGGTCATACCAGACTAGGGATGTGACAACTCGCCCCCACTTGAAAGAATCTCGTCCCGAGATTCAGGGGTCGACGGAAAGAAAGCGGGGTACTCCAATCGAAGACGATCTTCTCGTTCCCAAGTAGCTGCTCTCTCGGAATGATGAGACCACTGAACTTTGAGAAACTTGATGTTCTGACGTCGAGTGACACGCTCTGCTTGATCAAGAATGCGAACCGGGTACTCTCGGTAGGTGAGGTTATCTTGGAGATCAAGCGTTTCGTGGTCCACTCCGCGGATGGGATCCGAGAAGCAACTCCTGAGTTGAGAGACGTGGAAGACATCATGAATTCGAGAAAGATGTGGGGGTAGTTCCAATTGGTAGGCAACCTCTCCTCGTTTAGCGAGAATACGAAAAGGACCAATGTAACGAGGAGCCAACTTGCCCTTGATACCGAAACGATGGGTACCCTTCAAAGGAGTAACCCGAAGGTAAGCTTGGTCGCCAATTTCATAAGTCATATCCTTATGATGACGATCGTACTGGCTTTTCTGACGAGACTGGGCTGTTTTCAAATTCTCACGAATGATGCGAACTTGCTCTTCTGCCTCCTGGATCATATCCGGTCCGAAGAATTGTCTTTCACCGGTTTCTGACCAGTTCAAAGGTGTTCGACATCTTCGTCCATAGAGAACCTCAAAAGGAGCTTTCTTGAGGCTAGATTGATAGCTATTGTTGTAAGCAAACTCGGCAAAAGGAAGACATTTCTCCCAATCCATACCGAATGAGATAACGCAAGCTCTAAGCATGTCTTCGAGAATTTGGTTGACCCGTTCCACCTGACCACTTGATTGAGGGTGGAAAGCGGTACTGAAAGAAAGATGGGTTCCCATGGCAGTTTGGAAGCTCTCCCAAAAATGAGAAGTGAAAAGACTGCCACGGTCTGAATTGATCTCTAGTGGAACACCATGAAGTGACACTATTCGAGAAATATATAGGTCAGCGAGCTGACTAGCGGTGATACTCTCTCGAACAGGTAGGAAGTGAGCCACTTTGGAAAGACGATCAACGACTACGAAGATAGCATTATTCCCTCTTTTGGTCCTGGGAAAACCGGTGATGAAGTCCATACCAACTTTATCACATTTCCATTCAGGAATAGCTAGAGGCTGAAGGGTGCCAGCAGGTCTTTGATGCTCTGCCTTAACGCGACGACAAACGTCACAGTTAGCAATAAACTGAGCGATTTCTCTCTTCATCCTAGTCCACCAGAACCTCTGGCGTAGGTCCTGATACATCTTAGTACTACCGGGATGAATCGTGAGAGGAGATTCATGCGCCTCCTTAAGAATCAGTTGTCGAAGATGTTGATTCTCGGGAACCACCAAGCGATTCTCAAAGAAAACAACACCACGATCATCCATAGTGAAACATCCACCAACTCCCTTCTTAATGTTTCTCTTGATCCGGGAAATTCCTGTGTCTTGCTTTTGAGCTGCGATAATCTGATCCTTAAGATCAGGTTTCGCCACCAGGGTAGAAAGGAATCCGTGAGGAGCAATGTGAAGATTAAGCTTACAGAATTCCTCATGGAGAAGTGGTTAGCCTTGCTGCAACATGAGATTGTTGCAATAGGATTTATGGCTTAGAGCATCAGCCATGACATTGGCTTTGCCTGGGGTGTAGGTAATCCCTAAATCATAATCTGTGATCAACTCCAACCAACGTCTTTGCCTAAGGTTTAGGTCTGGTTGGGTGAAGATATACTTGAGACTCTGGTGATCGGTGTAGATCTCGCAACGTTTACCAAGAAGGTAATGTCGCCAGGTCTTGAGTGCATAGACTACGACTGCAAGCTCTAGATCATGTGTAGGATAATTATCCTCATGTGGATGCAACTGTCGAGATGCATAGGCAATCACATGACGATCCTGCATAAGAATGCAACCTAGTCCCTGTCGTGAGGCATCGCAGTAGATAATAAAGTCTTTAGTGAAATCCGGTGGCACAAGTATGGGAGCAGAGGTCAGGCGCCTTTTCAGTTCCTGAAAACTGTGTTCACACTGTGGGGACCACTCAAACTTTTTATCTTTCTTGAGAAGTTCCGTGAGGGGTTTGGCTACTTTGGAGAAGTTTTCAACAAAGCGGCGACAATAGCTGGCTAGACCAAGGAAACTCCTAACTTGTTTAACGGTCTCAGGTGGAGTCCAATCGAGAACAGCCCGAACTCTCTCGGGATTGACAGCAATGCCCTTACCAGAGATTACGTGGCCTAGGTAGGTCACTTCTGGCAACCAAAATTCACACTTGGAGAACTTGGCATAAAGGCGGTGCTCTCTGAGTTTTTCTAACACAAGTCTAAGATGTTCGGCATGCTCTTCCTCGTTCTTTGAGTAGATAAGAATATCATCGAGGTAAACCACGACGAACTTATCTAAGTACTCCATGAAGATCGAGTTCATCAAGCGGGAGAATGTGGCTGGGGCGTTGGTTAGGCCAAAGGACATGACTGTGTACTCGTACTGACCATAACGAGTAACAAAGGCTGTCTTGGGAATGTCCCCGTTCCTGATCTTAATTTGGTGGTATCCTAACCTCAAATCCATCTTGGAGAAGACTGAGGATCCAGCGAGCTGATCATACAGGTCGTTGATCCTGGGGAGCGGATACTTGTTCTTTATCGTAACCAAATTAACGGGGCGATAATCTACAACCATCCGATCCGTACCATCCTTCTTCTTGACGAAGAGGACGGGGCAAGCCCAAGGAGAAGAGCTAGGACGGATGAAACCCTTTTGCAAGGACTCATCAAGTTGTTTCTTAAGCTCGGCTAGTTCTAAGGGTGCCATCTTGTAGGGTCTCCTAGAGATTGGAGCAGTTCCTGGGATAAGATCTATGACGAACTCTACATCTCTGTCAGGCGGAACACCTGGCCGTTCCTCTGGAAAGACATCCGGAAAGTCACGGACTACCGGGATATCTTCAAGGTCTGGAAGAGGGCTGGCATTAAGGGAATAGAGCTGACGCTTTGCAACTCTAGTGGAGACAGTGACTATCTTGCCAGATGGGTGTGTGAGCTGGACAAGCCTGGTGAAACAATCAATCTTGGCATAATGAGCTGTCATCCAGTCCATACCCAAGATGATGTTAATATCCGAAGACTTGAGAGATATCAAAGAAGCAAGGAATACAAGTCTGTCAACAAGGATTTCATTGCCATAACTTATACTAGAAGTTTTCCATTTGGATCCAGGAGTTTGAATAAGTAATGGGGAGGGCATATCACCAAATGACATGTCGTGCAAGCGGGCATAGCTTTCAGAAATGAAGGAATGAGACGCTCCAGTATCGAACAAAACCAATGCCGGATGACAGTTGACAAGGAGTGTACCAAGAACGACATCTGGATCATCATGAGCGGCTTTAGCTGAGACGTGATGCACACGTCCATGTTCAGTGGGAGCTGACTTGGCACTGATCATCTTGCGTGATGGCTTACCACGGACAATAGACTTCTCGGGCTGGGGTGGAGCAACTCTGGTCTGAGTGCAAATACGGGCAATGTGGCCTGGCTCTCCGCACTTGTAACAAATCTTGGAGGTAGGATGTGGACCTGCATTAGAAGGCGGCCCACCAATAGGCCTGGGTGGAGCATACTGCTGAACTTGATGAGGTGCCACATAAGATGGCCTCGGTACATATTTGGGTGGAAGAGCGGAGTTTGGAACCCAAATCCGACGCTTCTGAGAGCTAGAACCGGAGGAAGATCCCAAAGCACGAGTGTGCTTATGAGACTCCTCGTAAGTGAGTTGAGCTGTCTCGGCATTAATGGCCTTATTCACAAGGGCTTGGAATGTATCACAATGATGCAGGTGGAGATCACGACGCAACTTGGGGTTGAGACCCTTCCGGAACCTAGCCTGCTTCTTGGCGTCCGTGGACACCTCTTCTGTGGCATAACGGGCGAGGTTCTCAAACTCTGTACTATAGGCATCAACAGCCATCTTACCCTGGGTGAAATTACAGAACTCTTCTCTCTTGCGATCAATGAGGGCTTCAGGAATGTGATGCTCGCGAAAAGCCTCAACGAAATCCCTCCAGGTGGAAGTCTGGCCAGCTGGAAGCATAGCCTCATAGTTCTGCCACCAAAGACTAGCAGGACCTTCCAGGTGATATGTGGCATAAGTGACCTTGTCATCTTCAGCTACGTTCGCGGAATGCAGCTTTTGGGTGATGCTACGGAGCCAGTCATCTGCATCGAGTGGCTCGATGGAATGATGAAAGGTAGGTGGGTGCAAACGAATGAAGTCATGAATGGTAGCAGATCCTTTGAACTGATGTGCGGTGTTCTCCTCGATACGTGCCAACAAGCGGTTAGACTCACGCTTGTTCCTCTCCATATCTAGCATGAACTCTGCCAACGAAGGCTGATCGGGAGGATCCTCATCCCTACCATCTCCATGGTTCTGGCTACGAGCAACGGAACTTCTCTTAGCTGATGACATCCTGAGAAACGAACCAAGGACGGAATCAGCATCAACTATGGACTGTAGAATGTAGGACAATGAATTAGTATCTCTCGAACTCCTAGGGAAATTTCGGCAGCATAACGGCAGTAAAGTGCTCAGAATGAGACATCCTACCAAAAATGGGGTGGTAACATACTCATCAACATTACTCAAGGTTCTGAGATCATACTAAACAGACTACACCGGAAATACTCAAAACTAGGGTATGACTCTGATCAACCAATCCTATGGGACTACGGAGTAGTAACACGTGATCCTGATAGACGGAAGAGAAAGCCTAGTTCCTTAACCCCGTAGGAAAGATAGGACGACTCAGATCAGAAGGCCATGAGGTAAAGGAGTAAAAAGAGCCTTACGGTCCAACCCACAATCAATTCCCTTACATAACTAAAGAATTTCTAGACTCAACTTCGACTGGTTTGGCTTGCTAATCCTACAGGCAGTCAGGCTCTGGTACCAACGTTGTCAGGACCCCGACTCAATGCCACATCGATCCAGCATGTAACACCTCATATCACTTTGCGGCCTCACGCACGGTATCCCCACGGGTGTCGCCTTACCTTTGCCCGGGACCGTTTGCGCCTTTTGGCACACGTATATGATGGTGTCGCTAGCATCCATATGATAAAGAGCCCGGGCTGACATGGCTAGTCGTAAACCCAAAGTGGCACTAACTTACAGGGACAGGCATCCATGACCCAGCATCGAACGTGTCGGTCATCAGCGAGTGAATCCAGGCTGTAGCACTGGGCTAACAGGACTCCGGTGAACCGGGCTGTAGCAGGCTAACATGACTCCGGTATTCATCGCGTGACATTTCCCCGAAGGGACAGACACAGGATCGAAGAAGGACACATGCCGGCCAGCCTAAGTGTTCCGGAGCAGTAGCAAGCTACCAGGGCTCAGTGGAAGCACTAGGAGACATTTCCCGGTAAGAGAGGCTACTAAGGATAAACAACTAGATAGTCAGATCCCACACATAGCAATACACATTACACGTACGCATAACATGCAAGTATGTGCTGTACAACATGGCATCACAGCATAACTCAACAACTCATATAGATAAAGGCTCAGAAGAGCCAACATAGCAATATTGCAAACAGGGGTCACAAGACCCATCATACAGAGCATACAAGCAACAAGCGGAAGCATTACATGTCCGAGTACAGACATCTATAAATGAAAAAGGCTGACAGCCTGACTATCTACAACGTCCGATCAAGATCGTAGCTGAGGTACTAGCTACTAGTCGAAGTCCATGAGAACACTAGTAAGACCGAAGTCTCCGCTGCAAAAACATAAATAAAGCAACATGAGTACAAAGGTACTCAGCAAGACTTACATCAGATCCTATCATACATGCATTTGTATCAAGAGGTAATGTGGGGTTTAGTTGCAGAAAGCCAGCTTTGACTCTGTGGCTATCCTGTACTACGACTACCAGAAACTCTGGAGGTGAGACAACGTACACGAGTCCACTAAACACCATACAATACACTACTATGGATTCATCCCCGTCTCCCTACGAGAAGGCCATCCATAGCACTCACACTTGTCTTGAGCATTTTAGAGTATCCACTTCAAGTTGTCTATGTACCATGTAAGCATCCAAGAAGTCCATAACCGCAGACCCGGCTATTTGAATAGATCATGTTAACCCTGCAGGGGTGTACTTCTTCACACACGCTCTCGCCACTTACCGCCATGTACACGTCATGTATCTCGGCAACCTTCAAGCGGAAGCCTGGCGAGGGTGTCCGCCATGACCTGACTAACCACACAAGACTCTAATCCAGGTTTATCGCCTATTCGGGTTCCATCCGCAAGGAGATCCGGCCGGGGTTTCACTCACGGCCCCAAACGATGTGTGCAGGGTTCCCAAGCCCACCTCGCCGGATGGATCTATGCTTGGTACACCGTGCCACTTGTGCCTAGTCTGTCCCAAGCCCACCTGGCCGGGTGCCACTTGGTAGACTACTAACACTACCTACAAACACCAGAAACTAGTTGCGACTCCTGGACAGAGATCAAGTTGGTTAATAAGTCGAGAGGGCTTGGAGCGCCCGGAGCCCAATGTGTGGTAGTATCGAGTCATTGGACAACATACATAGAACTCAGTGCTTAAGGACGGATCCAGTGAGACAACCCACCATGTACTCCTACATGGCCTCTCACCGCTACCTTTACCAAATCGTGTTCACACACTTAACTCTCAGCACCAGAACATATCGTAACACTCCAATTCATTCCCAATGAATCAGACCTGACACAACTCTAAGCAGTAGCAGGCATAGCATGGTAGGAACACAACATGGCTCAATCAACTCCTACACATGCTAGTGGGTTTCAACTATTTACTGTGGCAATGACAGGTCATGCAGAGGAATGGGTTCAACTACCGCAGCACAAAGTAGCAGATGAATTGCTGTTGTCCTAATGCAATAACTGAGAGCAGGAGCGAGAGAGTAGGGTTTTATCGAAATGAACAAGGGGGTTTGCTTGCCTGGTAAATCAACAGAGGAGGCACTGCTTCACAGACAGGTACTCTGGAACGGTCTCCGGAGCAAGACCTATCGAGAAGGAACGGTGCCGGCAATCAATACACAAACATATGCAACAATATGATGCATGAACATGGCATGAAGATGTGATGTTGTTTGAGCTGATGCAACTAGAAATCATTTGGTTTGAAGTCCATTTGAACCATAAGCTCAAATGTAATTCTAAATTAAGTCTCTTATATATGCCATAATGTGTTTTCTCATATTCAGCATGTATAAGTTGGTTTGTCATGCATGAAACTAGTACAGATGGAAAGACTGCATTTTTCTGATAATTTTTCATATATAAATTATTTTAATCTGAGCTACGGTTGAATTGATATGAATTTTTGAAGTTTAAAACAATTTATGGAATTTCCTGATTTAATTTAATCCCAGAAATCATATTATTGCGCCAGCATGACGTCAGCACGACGTCAGCAGTCAACTGTGGCTGATGGGGTCAAACCTGACGTGTGGGGTCCACACGTCAGTGACAGGGGGTTAAACAGGGGGTTAATTTAATCCTAATTAAAAGTTAGTGGCGATGGGGCCCACTGTCAGCCTCAGGGGGGTTAATTAAGCGGTGATTAGCACTAAGCTAATCACCTGGCCGACGGGGCCCACGCGTCAGTGACTCTGGGGGGGTCAAACCCCAGGTCGAACAAGTCAAACCCGCCGGCGGTTAGTCGCCGGCGAGGTCCGCGGCGTACATGTGCCCCGGGTTTCCTCTGTGGTGCTCCAAATGGCGCGCGGCCAGGTGCGTTGGAAAGCTAGCTCGATGGCGCGTCGGGCGGTGGCCGTGGCTGGGCCTGGGATGACCGGAGTCGACGGCGGCGAGCTCGGCTGCGGCTGCCGGAGTTCGGTCTATGCGGGTTAGGCGCTGCGGGGCACTAAGGAGGCTGTGAGCGGGCCCGCGCGACTCGCCAGAGTGCACTGAGTGCAACGGCGAGCTCGACTGCAGCCTGCAGCGGCTGTGGCCACGACGGCGAGGAGCTGCGGCGGCGATGGCTTCGGCCATGGTGGGGAACGGAGCTACGACGCGGAGACGAGGGGGAGAAGAGAGGGGAACGGTGGCGGTGCTCACGGTGGATCCAGCGACGTCGTCGGCGAGCTCGGGGAAGGCTTGGGGCAGCCGGAGCGACGACGGCGATCTCGTCGGCCGGAGCTTGAAGACGACGGCGATTGCGATGAAACGGAGCTCGCCCGAGTTGCTTGCTCGGTGAGGAGGGAGAGGGGGTCGCGGCGGAGCTCGGGGACTCTACGGAGGGGCGAGGGGACGGCGGGGAGCGCGTCGGTGGTGAGCTGCGGCGGCGGCAGTGCTTCGTATGAGAGGGAGAGAGAGCAGGGGGAGGGAAGGAGGGCGAGGGAGAGTGCGAGGGGGTCGGGGTGGCTGCGTGGCGTCGTCCGGGGCATCGAGGGCGACGAGAAGGGCGCCAGGCAGGCAGGGAGGGAGGTGGCGTGGCGCGGTGGCGCGCGCGCGCGCCGGGCACGCTCCCCTCCCTCTGTCGAGGACGAAGACGACAGAGGAGGAGGCGGCCTGGGCCGCCTGCTGGCTGGGCCGGCCTGCTGCTGCTGGGCCAGAGGTGCCAGGCAGAAGCCCAGGTAAGGTTTTCCTGTTTTATTTCTTTTTCTAAATTTTCTGACATTTGTTCTGATTTAGTAATAATACTAAATCAATTTATTTACTTATGCCATTTTTTTATGGAAGCTAGTTATATTAATCCAGAGCTACCTTATAAATGGCATAATTTTTGGACATATATTAATATATATAACTAATATATTTCCAATGCAAATATTTATCGGATTAATCCAAATGGCCAAAACTAAATATCCATGAGCTCCTAAAAATATTGGTTTGATTTTTATCTCTGTCCAATATTTTCAGAGGGCAACATGAGCATTTTCTTGGACCCTTTTGGAGAAATTTTTATTTGGGTCATTTTCAAAAAATGATTCTGAGGGTTCCACCAATCCTCATTTCAAATTTAAATGAGATTTAAACATGATGCACCAATGACTAGCTAGTCTAGGTCATACCAGACTAGGGATGTGACAGGCCCCGCCGTCAACCAGCATCTTTGTAACCTTGAGGTTGCGGATGGTTGGCGAAACCAACATCGGCAAGCACCCGACCGCGGTTATGCGGTCAGGGTGATCCTCAACATCAAAGATGATGGGCGTGCTGGACCACTTCAGGGCCTTGCGCGACTCAACGGACGGTTCTGCTGCATTTACTTCCCGCACCCACTGTTTGAGTTGGCAGTGCGAGGTGTGCAGAGAAGCACCGCTGTCAATGCACAAAACCTCTGTTGCCTTCTGAAACTCCTGCTCGTCGGTCTCATCCTCATCTATCTCATCATCCTCATCTTCGTCTTCATCTTTGTCGCAGCCGCGGGGAGGCCTGTCTCCTTGCCGCTGCTTGGCCTTGCCGCGGCGCCCTCCCCGGGCGGGACGCTTCTTGCCGGATCCTGCCCCACCTTCCTGGGCCTTCTCCTTGTCGCGGCGCTCGTATTCAGCTTTCTGCAGCTCAACAAGCTGCTCAACTTTCTTGCAGGCCTGGAGATCATGGCCCTTGGTGTGGTGGATCTTGCAGTATTGCTTGCCGGAGCCGTCCTGCTTGTCGGCGGCCACCACAGTCTCGCCGGAGTCACCAATTTTGGCCTTCTCGGCGCCACCTCCATTGCCGAACTGCTCGACAACTAGCACATCCTTAGCCTTCCTCTTTCTGTTATTATGCCTCCGGTTCTTCTTTGCCGGGGCGGCATCCTCACTGTCAGATCCTTCTGCTCCTGCGTTCTCTCCGGGGAGTTTCATCCCCTCTTCAGCACGTGCACACTTGTCGGCCAGAGCATATAGCTCGCTGACATCTCTGATCTTGCACATCGCCATATCCTCCCTCATCCTGCGGTTACGCACGTTCTGATGGAACACGCTGATAACCGCGGCAGGGTGGACGTCTGGGATGTTGCGCTGCACTTGGCTGAATCTTTGAATGTTCTTGCGCAGGGGTTCTCCTTCTTTCTGGGCGAGCAGATGAAGATCGCTCTCCTGGCCATGGGGTTTGTGGCCGCCTGTGAAGGCGCCGACAAACTGATGGCACAGGTCCGCCCACGAAGAGATGGAGTTGTCCGGCAAGTGCATGAGCCAAGATCTGACGTTAGGCTTGAGCACCAGCGGGAAGTAGTTGGCGAGGATCTTCTTGTCGCGCCCCCCGGCAGCCTGCACCGCGATGGTGTAGACGCTGAGGAACTCTGACGGGTGTATCCTGCCATCGTACTTCTCGGGTACGTCTGGTTTGAAGTTCTTGGTACTGGGCCACTGGACCTGCCGCAGCTCACGAGTGAACGCATGGTAACCTACCACGTACGGCAAGTCGCCTGGTTCCCCTGGCGCATGCATATCAACAGTGGGCCCAGCACGCTGGTCTGACTGACGCCGCGCTTCTCTTCGACGCTCGATGCGAGTACGAGTGTCTTCCTGTCGTCGTTCTTGGAGAACTTGGCGCTGATTGCGACGAGCTCGCGGGTCCAACGACGCGGTGGAGTCGGTGTCGAGGTTGGCCCGGCGAGTCGGCGATCTTGGCCTTCGGGGTGGGGAGTGCACGGTGGTGGCACCCCCACCAGTCTTGTCGCCATCGGCTTGCGCCTGGGCGTCTTGCCGCGGCTTCGACGTGCTTGGTTGTCGGGGCTTGTCGCCGTTGGCGAAGCCGATGAGGCTCTGGATGGTGATCCTCCAGTCGTCGATCTTGTCCGGCGCTGGAGGGTAGTCTAGTAGCAGTTGGGCTCGAGCCAACGCTTCTTCTGGAGTTTTCGGTGGCAGGGGCGAACGACGCGAGGAACGGGATATGCTCAAACTTCTAACAGTGTTAGAAGGAGCAACATCTCGTCCAGGCGATTGTGCTGCGCTCACGCCAACGTGCTGGCGTGCATGTTGGCCTTGAGCGTCCTGCGATCCACCAGCTTGGCCTTGTTCTAACGCGAGCACGGTGCCAGGAGCACCATGGCGTTGTCGATCCCGCGCCTCCTAAGAGGGACGCGGTGCATGCACGGACGCCGAGGTTTGCGGGGCCTTGTCCTTGGATCTGGTGACGATGTGAGTCCCCCCGTCGGCGCCCGTCCCTCCGCCCGTTTGCTCCGGCGGCGATGGGATCGACATGGACGGAGCAGCCACCTCCGAAGCCTTCCTCTTTGGTGGCATGTCGATGAAGATGTTGATGTAGCGCGCGCGAAGACCAGATCAGGTTCGCACAACCTCGACGCCCCCTACCTGGCGCGCCAAAGATGTCGTGGGAAACGAACACCTATGGGGCAGGGCCCCTTCTCGGTCCGGCAGGGAGCGGAGGGCGCACCAAGAGCAGATCGAGGTGAAGCACGCGAGGGATTTTACCCAGCTTCGAAGCTCTCCGGAGAGATAAAACTCCTACTGCTGCTTTGTGTTTCTATTCTGTTCTTGCTTGAGAGCGTGGGTGTGTTGTAGTTTCGAATGAGTCGAACCCCTTCTACGTGCGCATGGGCCTCCTTTTTATAGGCTAAAGGGTTCACCGACAGGTGGCAACGCAGAGAGAGGGGTAAAAAAGTAAAAAGAGGGGTTGGTACAACCACTATCTACAGTGCCCCCCTACCTAACTCTGACGGCAGGGGACAAGGGCATTTAATGCCCGTCCGGTCGCCCAAACAGTGCAGGAAACGACCGTTAGGGGCGCCACCGATCGCCACGATGGCCTTCTCATCATCTCCACTTGCCACCTCGCACCGCTTGGCTGCACAGCTACCCGCCACGTGCGCCTGGAATGATCCTGCGGCGACACGTCGTCGGATGCGTTGGAGCATGGGCGCAGAGTGGTGGCTTCGCCGCGCCAAGCGCCTTGCCGCGGTCGTTGTCTTGTCGCACCTGCAAGCTTGTCGCTTGCCGGGTCTTGCCGGGACGCGCGGCGCGTCGCGACAAGTCTCTTTAAATACCTTGGTTGGCCTTCCCGGCAAGCTCCTCTTGCCAGGGCCTTGTCCTTTCCGGCAAGCTCCTCTTGCTAGGGCCTTGTCTTCTCAGTTAAACACTTTCTTCTTGAATGGCACAAAATAGGAATGGCAGAGGATCTTGGTGGACGCCCGGCAAGCCTTGTCGCGGGACGCTGCTACTGCTCGTGCACAAGTTCGGGATACTAAGGTACCCCTACTTTAGTACACCGACACCCTGGAGGGAGGGATTCTCGATCCCCCCCTCTTCAAGCGCCCCCTTTGGCGGGGCTGTGGCTCCTTTGTTCTCCCCCTCGCTTCCTTCTGAAGGCGCAACCTCCAACATTCTGACCAGCACGGGCTCTGGTGCGGTCTCTGGGAGTGGGGCCGGACACCTTATCAGCTTTGCTTGCGCAATCCACTCCTGTTGGAGGATATCGGGTTAAAAAGCGAATTATGAAAAGCAAACAAATGGTGCGTCCGAACACGGAGCTACTTACTTGGGTATCCCGGTGATTGCAGCTTAGGCCGGCATCCTCGGTCAATTCCGGACATGCCACTTGTGGTCCGAAGAACAATTTGTAGATCTCCACGGGTGTCGTACCCATGAAGTGTTGGAGAATTCGTGGTCCCTCCAGGTTGAACTCCCATAGCCGGAGAGGACGGCGTTTGCAGGGCAGGAGACGCCTAATTAGCATCACCTACATCACCACGACCAGATCGATCTCCCTCGCTTGGAGGTCTCGAATCCGGCCCTGCAATAGGGGCACGTCTTTTGACGGCCCCCAATTGAGCCCTTGGTTGACCCACGACATCAACCGTTGTGGAGGTCCCGAGCGGAACGGAGGCGGCGGCTTTTGCCTGCTGCCCCTCGAAGCGGTGATATAGAACCACTCCCACTGCCATAAGCCGAGCTCCTCTTGGAAGGAGCCCTCAGGCCATGGGGCATCGGCCCTCCTGCTTACGGCCGCCCCGCCGCACTCAGCTTGACGCCACCCGACCATCTTCGGCTCCACATTGAAGGTCTTCAGCCACAGGCCGAAGTGGGGGGTGACGCGGAGGAAGGCTTCGTAGACAACGACGAATGCGGAGATATGGAGGATGGACTCCGGAGCCAAGTCATGGAATTCCAACCCGTAGTAGAACATGAGCCCTCTCACAAAAGGATCCATCGGGAAGCCTAAACCCCGACGGAGGTGGGATACAAAGACAACATACTCGCCAGGCTCGGGGGTGGGGATGGCCTGCCCTTCGGCAGGCAGCCTGTGCGAAATCTCATAGGACAGGTACTTGGCCTCTCGCAGCTTTAGCACGTCCTCCTCCGTAACGGAGGAAGGCATCCACCGGCCCTGAAGGTCGGAGCCGGACATTGTTGAAGGTCCGAAGCACTCGAATGTGGGGCTCTGGGTGTTGGAACTTGGAGCAAGAAGAAGATTCGGTGGAAGATTGAAGAGAAGAACGAGCCTTGGTCCTGTTATAAAGAAGGGGAATACCAAGAGCCGTCTCCATGACCGTTCGGGATTCGCCTTCGATAGAGGAGGCGTGGCGACGGGCACTGTTGGGTTACCCACGCCCGTATTGATGAGGATCCCGGAATAAGGGGAACACGATCTCTGCTTCGACAAGACGTGCCAAGGAAACCGCTTCGCTAAACGTGCTGAGGTGGTATAATAAAAAACGATTCAAGTAAAGGCTTGGTAGTGGTGTGACGTCATGCCACAAAAAACGTCAGCATATTGAACTTGTGTATATATTATTCTCTCTACGGTGGAATGTGGAATTTATTTTGCAGAGCCGGACACTATCCTGGTGTTCACAATCTTCTCTGGATTATTCAAAGGAGGAACCCGCCTTGCAATGCCGAACATTATGCGTGCCGGACTCATCGTCATTGAAGCCAGGTTCAGGGGCTACTGAGGGAGTCCTGGACTAGGGGGTGCCCGGACAGCCGGACTATCATCGTCCGCCGGACTCCAAGACTACGAAGATACAAGATTGAAGACTCCGTCCCGTGTCCGGATGGGACTTTCCTTGGCGTGGAAGGCAAGCTTGGCAATACGGATATGTAGATCTCCTACCATTGTAACCGACTCTGTGTAACCCTAGCCCTCTCCGGTGTCTATATAAACCGGAGGGCTTTAGTCCGTAGGACATAACCTCCATTACAACAATCATACCATAGGCTAGCTTCTAGGGTTTAGCCTCCTTGATCTCGTGGTAGATCCACTCTTGTAATACACATCATCAATATTAATCAAGCAGGACGTAGGGTTTTACCTCCATCAAGAGGGCCCGAACCTGGGTAAAACATCGTGTCCCTTGTCTCCTGTTACCATCCGCCTAGACGCACAGTTCGGGACCCCCTACCCGAGATCCGCCGGTTTTGACACCGACACTAACCCTCCTCCCAAATCCATGGCGTCCCAAATCTCCCCTATCGGCGGTGAGTACAAGGTTAGAACCATCACCGGCGATGAGTTCGACGTCATCTACACCCGTACTTCAGCGACGGTGAAAGGATGCCTTTCTCGCTTCTGACGCATGTTCGAAAACTCACATGATGAGTGGGTCGCTAGGCTAGATGTTGAGTACACCACAGTTCTGGGACGAGAGAAGGATCTAAAGGACGAAGAGAGGAAGAAGCCCGCGGTGATCCAGGTTTGCGTACATAACGTTTGCTTGGTCTACCACATATGCCATGCCGGCGTTGAGTGCCAGGATTTTAAGAACTTCCTCGAGGACAAAACAGTCAAATTCGTTACTGTAGACTTTAAGAACGACAAAGAAGTCCTGCGTCGGATAGGCCTCGTTGTAGGCAACCCCTTTGACCTCCAGAAGAATTGGTTGGTGCTCTCTCGTCAGCCCTCAATGCTGACCCTGGCAGGAGCCATGGTTCATCCTTCGTACCGCAAACTGGAGAAACCTCATTACACGTTTCATCGTCATGCATGGCAGCGGAATGTACTAGACATAGACCACATCCAGTACGCTGCAATGGATGGCTACCTTTGTTTCAATATCTACAAGGGTTGGATGAAGAGCAACAACCAAGTTGGCGGTTCAAGCAAAGAAGTATCAGCACAGAGGAAGAGGGACTAGGACGAAGTCGAGGACGTGGACGAGGACTCCGAGTAAGGTGGCAGTGTCGTTGCTCATGGCGGTTCTAAACTTCTAATGAAGTGTCTACCGGATTAGTTTCATAGTTTAATTTCAGGTGTGCTTAGTTTAATTTGAGGGGTGTGTTGTGCTGAGCCCCCAGCAGAACTATGTTATGTTTCTTCTTGTTACTTTAACTCTTCAGTATGTACATACTAGTACTAGTATTTCTTTAATAGAATTTAGCACCCCAATTAAGCACGTACTAGCTTTTTTAATTGTACTATATGCATAATTTGGCGACGAGCTCTCTCTATATGTACCACCTTTTTTTTAATTTCTATTTTTGCTCCATGGCGCAATCCATCGATAGTGCAGTACTACTGTACAAAAGTATACATTTTTTAAAAGGCTAGAGTACTATTCATCACATATACTCCTATATATATATAGCCAGTTAAATTCTCAACCTATAACGATGTGCATGCCATGTAGTAAACCGATCCGGAGGAAGTATAGTAAAAATGAGGTGATTTTACCCAGCGATCGGCGGGGGAGCATGGCCTGTCATGCGGTCCCACGTGTCATGATGTACCAAGGCGATGCGCGTGTCCCTCTTGAGGTAGAAGCAATACTAGTACATGGTTTGAGATGATGTCGAACCAAAGTGTGAAATACTGGTTGCTTCGTCCGTCTGGGAAGGTGCGGCATTGTGATTTGACGTCTCATTGGTCATTACTAACACTGGGCCGGTATGAGTGGGGTGCGTCCCCCCTGCTATTCTGCACTGTTATTTCGTGCTTGACACGTCGACCCGGTTGCACATGAGATGACCCCCACATCCTTTGTCAAAATAAACAATACCCTGATCAATGTATTTCACTCTTCCGTGCAACGGACGGGCACCTTACTTGCTCCTACATGTGCTTAAGCTTGCCACATAGGCATAAAGTCTGATGTGGCAAGTTAATCAAGAAGAGAGAGACTAGTTTGGTGACCCAAGGAAGAAACGGTGCTAAGCGCATGTCCCTAGGTGAAAAGACAATTTTGAGTCTATAGCTAATTCAATGAAGCAAACTTAGCAACACCATTTCATTGGAAGAGGTCACTCCTTGGCAAATGCAATAAATACTAGTACTCCCTGTGTCCCATAATATAAGAACGTTTTTGGCACTACACTAGTCTCAAAAACGTTCTTATACTATGGGACGGAGGGAGTACGAAGAAAGAGATAGAGAGGAGTAAAAAAATACACTTATAGCCAACCTTATAGCCAACCTTGTTGTAGTATGAGTGACTAAGGGATGACTATGTATGACAAGCCAACATCAGATAGCCTAACGCACCGTGTTAAATCTCCAAGGGAGCAACCACGCGAGCGACGCGACGGTCGTGGTAGGTGCGACCATGATACGGGCTGCTAGCAGCCCTTGGATCTGAGATCAAATGGTCGCATGCTAAGTTGCTGAAAATTTGCAGAATAACCCTCTAGGATAGGATATTCACCCATTGGTCTAGAATCACGCCATGCAACTGTTCGATCTTCGATCCAAGGGCTCTCGGAAGCCCGTATCATGGGAGAATGGAAAGCCACTACCCTGCCGTTCGCACGCTGGCAGTTCGCTCCTACTCGTCCCCACACGTCCTTTAATACTACTACGGTTCGCTCCTAGTCGTCCCGTCCATTCACATTACGGCAGTTCCACTAATCCTAACCCTCCTGCCAAATCCATGGCGTCCCAAATCTCCTCGATCGGCGATGAGTACAAGGTTAGAACCATCACCGGCGATGAGTTCGACGTCATCTACACCCGTTCTTCCGCGACGATGAAAGGATGCCTTTCTCGCTTCAGACGCATGTTCGAAGACTCACATGATGAGTGGGTCGCCGGGCTAGATGTTGAGTACACCACAGTCGTGGGACGAGAGAAGGATCTAAAGGACGAAGAGAGGAAGAAGCCCGCCGTGATCCAGGTTTGCGTGCATGACTTATGCTTGGTCTACCACATATGCCATGCCAACGTTGAGTGCCAGGATTTTAAGGACTTCCTCGAGAGCAACCTAGTCAAATTCGTTACTGTAGACTTTGGTAACGACAAAGAAGTCCTACATAGGATAGGCCTCATTGTAGGCAACACCTTCGACCTCCAAAAGAATCGGCTGGTGTCCTCTCGTCAGCCATCAATGCTGACCCTGGCAGGAGCCATGGTTCATCCTTTGTACGGTAAACTGGAGAAACCTCCATACACGTTTCATTGTCATGCATGGCAGCGGAATGTACTAGATATAGGCCACATCCAGTACGCTGCAATGGATGGCTACCTTTGTTTCAATATCTACAAGGATTGGATGAAGAGCAACAGCCAAGTTGGCGGTTCAAGCAAAGAAGTATCGGCCAAGAGGAAGAGGGACAAGGATGAAGTCGAGAACATGGACGAGGACTCCGAGTAAGGTGGCAGTGTCATTGCTCATGGTGGTTCTAATGTAGTGTCTACCGGAATAGTTGCAAAGTTTAATTTCAGGTGTGCTTAATTTAATTTGAGGGTGTGTTGTGCTGAGCCCCCAGCAGAACTATGTTATATTTCTTCTTGTTACTTTAACTCTTCAGTAAGTACATACTAGTATATTTCATCTTTTAGTTGGTATAGTACTACCACTTGTTTATTCACATTATATACGTACAATATATATGGCCAACATCATATAGCCAGCAGTTTAGTTGTCAAAGAATTTCAGGGTGCTTAGTTTTGTCAAAGAATTCCAGGGTGCTTAGTTTTATTTGAGGGGTGGGTTGTGCTGGACACCATTACTATGACTAGCCTTTTTAATAGTACTATATGCATAATTTGGCGACGAGCGCTCTCTATATGTACCACCTTTTTTTTAATTTCAAGTTTTGCTCCATGGCGCAATCCATTGATAGTACTGTTGTACAAAAGTATACATTTTTTAAAAGGCTAGAGGGCGGGGCAGTCTAGCTTGGTCGGTTTCACGAGAGGCGAGGGCCTTTGTGATTTGACGGCTCATTACTGCTGGAAGGCGGGGCGTTGTGATTTGACTGCTCGTATAAATGCACCAACGACCCGATCGAGGAGGAGCAAAGAACCATGCGGTATACTCAAGTTCTACACTGGAGTAGTACTGCGACGGAGGAGCACGGAACACGGCAGCCCAGTGCCATATGGCGATAAAAAATGATCTATTTTGCTAGTCATCTCATTGTTATCATTGTTCTATTCATTCCCTCAAAAAACAAAAACCATTGTTCTATTCATGCCTCGCAGAGAACATGACACGTGCGGCGAAACACTCGAAGCAAAAGATGGAACACAGCAGCAAAAGAAGAAGGAAGATTATCACCCCAAATGATCTAATTCGCTGCGGAGTCGTAACTGCTTCTTCATCGCCTCCACGACCTCCATCTCCTTGCGCGTCTCCTCCGCCATCTTCTTCATTCTGTCCATGATGCGGGATCTCGTCGCGAGCCTTCATCATCTGTTCCACGGCCGCATTACGTACCTTGACAGCAGCTGGTTGCTTGATGCGGAGCTTCGCCAACTCCTCCTTCTGTTCCATGACGAGGGCCTGCAGCATCTTCATCGAGGAACTACTATTCTCATGCAGCTTCTTCGAGCCGGCATTCTTCTCCTTCAACAGGTCGATCTCGTGGCAGAGCTTCACCTTGTCCTCCTGAAGTTGCAGGATTTTGCCGGTCGCCTTCTTCTCCGAGGCAATGCTCTTCTTCAGCAGCATCACCAAGACGGCGGTCAACTCCCCCTGCTGATTGAGCTCAGCGGGCATGTCGTCGAGGCTCTCCTTCAGCAACTCCGTCAAGCCTTGGATGAACTCCTTCTGCTTATTGAGGTGCTTATTGAGCTGATCGGGCATGCCGTCGAGGGATAACGACTCCAGCTCCGTCGGCTCGGCATGTTCGCCTCAGCGGCTATGGCGCTCCTGGGAGCCATCGCCTGCCCGTGAGAGATCTTTCGAGGTCTCTGCGTGGCGGCGAGCCCTCTCTTTTTTTCCGTAGCCTTGGTTGCCGCTCCCTTGTTACGAGTAGTTCTCGACCTAGAGCTCTGCTCACCGGCCATGGCAACGACGGACGAAGAAGAAGCACTTATGAGGAGGAAAGGTAGAGTAATTTTCGGTTAGGTAGTTCCCCTTTTTATAACCTAAGTACTAGCACTAGTAGTACTAATACCTGCATAGTGGGAACACGTTCAGGTTTGGTACGTAGTACTAGTAGGTGTGAGCAGGCTTTTGAATGTGATGGGAACAAGGTAAAGATTAATTGATGGTTTTGGTTTCGAGGCCCGAGACGGCTCCCGACGAGTTTAGTGGAACATAAATTTCAAGTAGACTACACTGCTCAAATGCGTAAATATTATGTTACTGTCAAAATTGGCACAAAATACGAAGGAGACCAATGGAAGTACTACTAGCAACCCACGATTTAACTACTCGCATGCGCGCAGTGGCGTAATAATGTCTTTCTTCCGCCCTCACATCCACTCAATTTGCATGCGTTGTATTAATTGACCATCAATGAAGTGAACGACTTTACACTCGTCAAATTATCACATGGGGTGGATCTTGGTACAAAATTGCGTCCGCCCGTGTACCCGTGTGTGCGTGCGAGGGAATGAGTGCGTGCGTGGCGTGCGTGCACATCTTCGCTTCGTGCATGTACCGCCAGTCTGGCTCAGGGAGGACGAGTACATTCTTTTGGAACCAGCAGCACGTCACTGTGATCAATCCACGCTAGCAGGTCGCGACAATGCCTCCACATGTGCCACGTGGCTTCATGAACTGTAAGAGAGACACTGTGTAGCGTGCCATTGGAATTCTAATTTACGTGTTTTGCACATACACGAAGTACTAGTAATTTACACGTGCATTGCACACATCAGATTTCGCAACCAAATTATGAATAAATACCACACTATAGCATGTAAGCTCTTAGTCATATATGTGTGATGTAGCCCTTCGTTTAATTCTTATAGTTCATCTCATTCAAAATCAAATTATTTTTATAAAAAATCTAAGAACGCGTGAATAGGGAAAACATGGGATTATAGTGGAATGTCGTATTGAATCCTACAGGATTGTACGAGTGTTTGATTGTGCATAGAAAAAATGCAGAATTCTTTCAAAGAGGTTTGAGTGGATGGGATGTTTCCTATGAAATCTAGTGCAAATGAATCATATGGAAAAATTCCTATGATTTACAATCCTACGAATCAAACAACCAAGATAGGAAAATTTCCTAATGATTAGAATCCTCCAAAATTCTTTTGAGAATCCTTTGAATCAAAGAAGCCCTTAATCTATTTTATGATTCATGGAATTGTGGGTTGTAAAGCATAAAGTAAAAACAAATAATGGCAATTCAACTAGAAAAAAAGGTTGGGCAGTTATGATATGGGAGATTCTAGAACAAAAGAGAACCACTGGTGTTTTGAGGTTTGTGCATTATGCTTAAGTTCAACCATGGAGTCTGCTAGATTGTACATGTGGAAACATCCGATGGGGGTCTAGAAGATGGTGCGAGGGACCGAGTGGAGGGAGACTATGAAGTAATGCACAAGTGCGAGATCAATATTTAGAGAGAGGGGGCGAACACGTGAGCTGTTGCACGCAGTGGCGGAGCCATGAAAAATAAATGAGCTAGGGGGCCAAGCATTGCTAATCCTTTACGAGGAGGGTCAATTCATGAAATTAAACCTTTTTTAGCTGCAATTGTCTAATGATCACATTCATATTAGCCTCGATATATAGTGATGTTAGGGGGGGCAGGGCCCTTACTGCCCCCTGTCTTCGCCATTGTGCACGCATTTGAGAGATGAAGCGGAAGGCATGGATGATGAGAGGGGGACGTTGGATATATAATTAATGTGGGTGTATTAGCTATTTATGTTAATCCTATATAGAGAGGTATAGATTGATCGATGTGGATGTGGGAGAGGTATAGATTGATCGATGTGGATGTGGGAAAGAGGGTGAGACCTCACTGAATATATCGATTGATCGGTTTGTGTGGAAAACTATGAAAGACCTAGCTATGTACACACATACATAGAGGAACATCGATCGTTACACATGCACGCGTGAGAGATAAAAAATGCCCGGTATGAGGGAGAGGGGGATGTGTGTGGTTGTGTGCCTTCATGGGAGACCGACCTGAAGAAAAAGATTGCATGCGTGCGATAGATAATGCCGACTGGTAGTGTGTGTGCATGCTTGCACGAGAGAAAGTTAGTGGTACAATTATAAAGAGAAGACTACTGTGTGGGTGTAAAAGAATAGGTGAGGTCATAATCAATGTAAAGTTGAATTCAAATATTTGAATAAGAGATCCTGATGTTTGAAACCCATGCATGCATGAAAATAACGGAGATCTGCGCGGTGTGCTTTGGAAACGAGCATGTTGTAATGTATACACATTGAACAAGGTCAGACTGATTTGAATTTGAGATACCGATGGCAGACATCATTTGCCCATGTCGCATCCGTGCATGTAATTGGAGATGATGGGCGGCTTTCGCATCACATATCTATATCTATACCCATATATATTATATTATATATATTTTTTATATTGTGAGCGGGTAACTTTAACTTTGAAAGATGGTCGTTGGATGAGGCGAATCCGAAGGTCCAAAGATGGCAAATTTGAGCACTATTGGCCGTTGGATATCATCTAGATTCCACCAGATTTCACCACATGTATAATCTAGAAGACTCCATGGTTGAACTTAAGCATAATGCACAAACATCAAAACACAAGCACTTCTTATTTGTTCTAGAATCTTCCATATCATAATTGCCCAAATGTTTTTCTACATGATTTGCCATTATTTGTTTTTACTTTATGTCTTACAACGCACAATTCCATGAATCTTAAAATAGATTAGCTTTCTTATAAAAACTAGATGATTTTGAATGAAATGAACTATAAGAATTAAACGAACATCTACATCATGCATATATGACTCAAAGCTTGCATGCTATAATGTGGTATTTATTCATAATTTGGTTGCCAAATCTCATGCGTGCAATGCACGTGTACCTTACTCTAGTCTAAATGGTGTTTGTGTGTGTGTTGTGCGTGTTGAGGTGCAAATTGTCTTTTTTTGGGTACACGTTAAGCTTGTTCTTCCGAAATTTCAAGCCGCGCCTTGTTATGCCGAAAATTGAAGCTAGCGTCTCTGTCTATCGTGCTGCGAAACTCCCGCCTCTTCAACCCGCGCCTTGTTAGCCCGAAATATTTAAGATATATCTTTGTGTCTTTGTGCTCCAACAACTCCCTCCATCTCAACCCGCACCTTGCTATTCCGAAATTACGACGCGCGCGAAAACTCTCACCTCCTGTGAAATCCCGACACGCGAAATGCCCATGGTACCCCTGAACCGAAAGAACCGCCTCAAATCGGTGGGGGGTACTTTCGTAACTTACCCCACATTTCGGACAAGCGCGTCTCTAACCAAGGTTCCCCACTGCCATCCCATCCGCTCACCCATTCGTACACGGAGGCCGCGAAAACCCGCGACGAAACCCCACACCCTGCTCCGTCCGCCACCCAGCCGGAGCTTCTTCCCCGACGACGTCGTCCACAGCAACCCCTCGACGTCCCTCATCCACCGTACCGGATGAGGATCCGTCGTCGATCTCATCGTCCGCCGGTTCAGCCACCCCGTCCTCCACCTCCAAGGAGCTGCCCCGACATTCCCCTCGTCTTTCGCGCCACCTCCATTCCCACACCGCCGTCTTCACCTGCACCATCGGAAGAGCATCATCATCACCATTTCCTCGGAAGAAGCTGCGGCCTAATCGGCGCCACCAAAGAGGTTGTACACTAATCGCCGCATTTTCTTCTTCATTCGATCTCACGGTGCTGCCGGCGCTCAGTCCCGAGTGGACACGGCGGGGCTCCATCCACGGCGGCGTCGCCGGCCACTTCCTCCACGGTGTCGCTCCCTTGGCGACGACGTCCACATCAGTAGGAGCTGCTGCTGCTTTAGCTCTCGCTCGCGCTGCTGCTCTGCTCTTGCTCTCGGTCCCCTGCCTGGTCTGCCCTTGCAATTGCTCTTGCTCGTGCTGCTGCTCTCGCTCTTGCTCTTGCTTGTGATGCTGCTCCGATTTGGCTACACTTGAGTCGACTGAATCGACTTTTGGGTCAGTCGATTTCCAAGGGGTGGGCTCGCCGGGGTGATGGAAGAACCAGCCGCAGCGGGGAGGGGGGCTCACCGGAGAGGTACCCCACTATCTATCTTAGGGTTCAGGATGGGGGCGGTGGCGGGGCATTGGCAGGGCGGTGGCGTGGGGATCGCCGGAGAAAAAGCTCGGCACGGGGGGGCCTAGAGGGATGGCCGGGGCGGAGGCGGACCAGTGGTGGGGAGTGTTTTCAGGGCGGGCGGGGCGGCGCACTGCCGGCCGCGGGCGGCGGGGGGCTGCTGTTTGGCCGGTGGTGGCTGGCGGCTCAGGGGGTGTGGAGGTTGAAGATGAACCGCAGGCCCTTGATTTCGTATCCAACGGCTGCAAAATCGACTGACTAGAGATGAAAAAGTCAGTTGACCGACGTGTAGCCTCACCTTGCTAGTGCGTTCAGTTTCGACAGCAAAATTCAGTTTCGACAGCAAAATTTAGTTTCGACAGTTAGGTTCAGTTTTGACAGTTAAGTTCAGTTTCGACAGTTAAGTTCAGAGATGAGCGGCTGATGTATTTTACATCTAGCATTTTGTGGTTATGTATTTTACGTCATGTATTGGAGATGCTATTAGAATTCCACTCAGGTTAACGTTGTTCGTTATCTCTCTTGTCCTTCTTCGGCCTCGGCGTCGTACAACTCACCGGAGCTGCTCCAACAATGAAACCCTCCATCACAGCGGAGCAGTACCTCGGGCTCCATCTCCAGACGCCTAAGATCTTCTTCCCCTCCTCCGACAGCAAAATCAGCTGGAGCATCCTCACCAGCCAACCCAATCACGCTGAGGTCGACAAGGCTTCGCCAAAGAGGTTGTACACTTGTTGCATCTCTTTTTTACTCTACATGTTATATATATTGTCCACTGATCACTTGTAGTAACGGGAAATACGATTATTTAATCCTACTATATGACAAGCAGTGAGGTACCAGGCAACTTAGCTATCCGTGATGGACTCTCTTGAACGTCATCATTATTTATCTCTGTGTGTTTGAGCTGTGCATTTGTCGATGGGCCTGGGAGTTGAGCTAGTATGGCAGTGGCCTGGGTCCAAAGTAATAGAAGCCTGCCTACTAGAATCGCCAGTGCTTGAAAGGAAAAGTGAATGAAAAACATAGGAATTGGAAAGTTTCCTATGGTACTACTTTTCATGAATTTGGTGCAAAGGAATGGAGCAAAGGAAAACTATAGGATTTGTTCCTTTAGTGTCTCCTGGAAAGAAAAACCATAGGAATTCTAATTTCCAGTTCTCCTCCTTTTCATATTCCTATTCATCAAGCACAAGACTAAGATATAGTAGCATAATAGCATTATAACCGTACATTTTCTTGTGGTTTGACTTAATCTCACCATGCTTTTTTGCATCCTGTGATCTTCCAATTGTTGTGAATTAAACACCGAGATTGGCAGAAATCCTGTGTTTTTAAATTCTCTGTTTTGACGTGCATTCCTATCCTATTCCTGTCTATTTCCTATCCCTGCATTGTTAGAATCCTCAAATTCAAACAAGCCCTTACTCAATTACTTCTGTTACAGATATGTGTCAAAGAAAACCTTGTGTGGTTTGTCCTGCTCCTGCGGCGCTGTGTTCCACCCCAGCTCAGCTGCTCCAACGACGGAAGGGTTCACCACAGCAGGGATCCGCTCTCCAGACTGTCTTTCGCCGCCTCAGATCTTCTTCCCCGCCGCCGGCAGCCACGACAACTGCATTACCATCATCAACTGAGCAGATGACCTTGAGGACTACACGGGTCCGCAAGAGAGGTCGCACTCTTCCGTGTCTGCTTACGTTATGCGTCGCTTAATATGATGACATGCTACATTATCGTCGTGTTCACCTATTAGACTCTGAGTCAGGTCCAAACTAATGCTGAAACTTGAGTTTTTAAATGGTTGTGGGGTACATATTGGGGCAGCAATCAGTACTATCTGTCTACTATCTGGTTAATCTCCGGTGTCTACTATGAGTTTCATGTTGGGTGCAAACAAACATTAAAGGAGCCATTATCTGTATTTTTTAACTAAAGCTATTATCTGCCTGCTATCATTGGTTTTGGGTCTATCCACAGTTTGCTACCATCACTCTGGATTTGTGCATGCACTCCTTACATAATCTCACTATGTTTTATTCCTATGCATGCCAGTTATTGTACACAATGGAACTGATCATGTAGAGCAAAAGAGACGAGCCTTGCGTGGCAATAAAATTTCATGCAGACGTCGTTCCATGGTGGGCGCAAAGGCAGCCCCCCTCCACCCATTTCGGATCGTAATCAAGAGGAAGATAACTGTTCTGAGGGGGATTCAGAAGGAGAAGACCACTCCTATTTACCCCATGAGGTCTTCGCTCTAACTTGGCATGCTGATGTTGGTAATATCATGCATATGGTGCCTTGCATTGCTTACTGTATACATTAAAGATGTCATCTGCTTAGTTTAGACATGCTTTGTGTCAATGCCATCTGTTTTGTTTCTTTATCGTATATGTGAATCATGCAATGCCATCTTGTCTAGCCAGGCATCATATATGTGAATTTTGCAATGCCACCCTGGTTAGCCAGTCATCTTATATGTGAATTATATCATGCCATCATTTTTTTATTATGTGTTAAATTTGTCAACAATTTTAGTACATTCAATTACTCTTCCTGTGCATCAGCCATTCGGCACGGTCATGGAAAAATCTGGAGTGGAAACAAGGTCTTCAGAGCAGACAATGCTATCTGACGAAGCGCATGTCTTGCTGGTTACCGATAGCTCCTCAGAGGAGGATTCAGAGACAGATGACCAGTCATATTTCCCCCCTGAGGTGCATGCCCTAACTTGGCAGGGTTATGTTACTCATATCGTGCGTATGGTATCTTGCATTGCTATGTCATTTGCTTAGTTTAGACATGCTTTGTGTGAATGCCACCTGTTTAGTGTCTAATTACCATATATGTGAATTATGCAATGCCATCTTGTTGCAAGACATTATATATGTGAATTATGCAATGTTATCTTGTTGCAAGGCATTATGTATGTGAATTATGCAATGCCATGCTGTTTAGGCAAGCGTCATATATGTGAATTATATCAGGCCGTTCTTTTTTTGTATTTCTCATTGCTTTTGTCGACAATGTTTGTATATTCAACTGCTCTTCCTGTGCATCAGCCATTTGAATTGGTGATGGAGAAATCTGGAGTGAAAACAAGGTCTTCAGAGCAGACAATGCTACCTGCTGAAGCAGATATCTTGCTGGTTACAGATAGCTCTTCAGAGGAGGATTCAGAGGCAGATGACCAGTCCTATTATCCCCCTGAGGTGTATGCTCAAACTTGGCAGGGTTATATTACTCATATAATGCATATGTTGTATTGCAATGCTTATTTTTACATCATATACACAATATTGAATGCCATCTCCTTAGTTGACACATCATATATGCAATTGCCCTCTGCTCACTTCCTTAGTATATAAATCATATATTTGAATTATGTCATGCCATGATGTTTACATAGACAGCATGTATCTGAATTATGGCATGCCAACCCATTTTCTAAAGACATAATATAGTTATATCATCTCATCCTGTTTACATAGTCATCATATTTTAAATTATGTCATTCTATCCGTGAATTATATCATGCCATCATGTTTCCATCGACGGCATGTTTGTGATTTATGGCATGCCAACCACTTTAATAGACACATCGTATAGTTATATCATGTCATCCTGTTTACATAGTCATCATATTTTGAAGTATGTCATTCTATCCTGTTTAGTTAGCCATCATACATGTGAAATTGTGTCATGCTATCCTGTTTAATTAGCCATCATATATGTGAAATTATGTCCTGCTATTCTGTTTGCTTAGACAACATAAATGTGAATTATTTCATGCCCTGTTTTCTTCCCTACTATCCATTGCACCTGTCTATCTTACAATGTCTGTACATTCAATTACTTTTCTTGTTTATCAGCCATTTCAATTGGAGGGAGTGATGGCAGTATCTGTGGGAGTAAAAACACGGTCTTCAGAAAAGATCGTGCTACCTGTCGATGCAGATAGAACCACGGTTGTACTTGCCCAAGAATCAGCCCCACCACACATAACCCACACTCATGCAGATTGTACCCCTACCCAGTTGGACAGAGAACCAGCTACACCCCTTCTAACCCCAACCCCAGCAGATAGACACCCAGTTCCCGTTGACACAGCACCGTCTCCACCACAGAGCACCCAAACACGAGCAGTTAGTAAGGCAACTGCAGTGCCCAAATCACGAGGACCACCACTCCGAACCCGAAGTCAACGCTTAAAGCAGAAGAAGAATTGTTCTCAGGTCAGGTTCCGTAGCTATGGTTCATACTACTTTGCTCTTGCATCACTGTATTTACTGATACCAACCAATTTCAAATTTGAAGGATGCAATTGAAACTCCAATGGCGCAACAGGTATGTTTTAAACCTGTTTCTTCAACGTGTTTGGCTGTTTGCTGTTGTAACTTGCTCTATGTTGATTTCAGTTTCAATTGAATAAACAGTTATGTTCTCATGCCATGCACATTACAAGTGTTGTTATTGCTGTGTAGTTTCCCACACTTATATTCTGTCTATGCTGCTTTGTCTTAAATAGATATGATTCGAACTGTATCTATCTTGATTTGGCAACATAAACTAGAATGATATAGACCATACAGTGACCATACTACATAGATATATGTTTGTTTCATGTTGTTATCCTGTCCACCTTACTACTGAACTGGTTTACCAAAATGAGTTTCATATACTACATTGTAAACCTGAGATGTGTTTGTTTGTTTCCCTTTTAGAACGCGGATAAAATATTGGAGAAGAGTACCCTGTTATGCAATGGTAAAGGAAGTAATGCAGATAAGGTTCAAGATAGTGAGACATCCCTGTTGGTCTCCAAGAAAGCTGATAAAAACTATATTGAGGACACTGAGACAACCCCAAAGTCCTGTCTTGATGTAGTGTTCGAGTTACTGGCTACCACTGCTGGCACCAGCTCTTCGAACTCGTTGCCTGAATCAGTTCGGCTTCTTGAGTCTCAACTTCAAGTGGAAAGACATCGATCAGATGTTATGCGATAGGAAGCCGAAGGACTGAGGAAGTCCCTGCAGAATTCAGATGCATACTTTCTGGTGCAACAGCAGGCGCTGGAGGACTTAAGTGCCAAACAAGAGAAAGTTAATAAGCTTGCTAAGCATCTTGCCAGCATTATGGGTACCCAGGATATTGTTTCTTGAGCTCTTCTGAAGTGGTTTCAGTTCTGGACTTGTTTTGCTGCGGCGTTTATATGCTGCTGTGTTCCCTATATTTGCACTGGTGGCGAACTTTGATGCCCAATGGATGTAATATGTGTAATAGCGTGATAGCCTAGTGTAAGTTGCTTGCTTATTTATTTCCTTGTTGTCTTGTTTATTTGTTTGCTTGTAGTCAGTGCAGTTCTTTTTCTGCGGTTTGCTAGTGGCTGCAACAACCTATATTTTAAAACTAGGCCACAATAACCATGGGCTAATATTTACTGTAGTGAAACTGCACCTACGGGCCGTAGAAACAGTGGGCCTTCTACGGGCCGTATAAACAGTGGGCCTTCCACGGGCCGTAGAAACAATGGGCCTTCTATGTCGTAGAAACAATGGGCCTTCTACGGGTCGTATCATCAATGGGCCTTATACGGGCAGTATGATCGATTGGCCAAACATGGGCCAATAACAGGCCGCATTATGGTCGTAAATGATCTAGAATTGGAATCGTCCGTTCATGGGTCGACCATAATGGGCCATCGTTAATAGGTCGTATTTCATGACGCTATGAAAACGGCCCAACATGTTAACGGACCACAAACGGGCCGACTGTAACCACGGGCTGAATTTGGCCCATAAGCAGGAAATGACAGTAACGGGCCGTAAGTAAACGAGTGCTGGAAATGAGCCCAAGAATAAATGGGCTCTGAGAAGGCCGAAATATAACATGGGCTGGAAATGGCCCAACGGAATAACGGGCCCTTAATGGGTATAAAGTGATACACTATTCATTACGGGCCAGTTTCACCACGGGCCGTTAATGGGTGTAAAGTAATACACTGTTCATTACGGGCCAGTTTCACCATGGGCCGTTAGTAGGCCAAGAGTTACATAGGGCCTCATATGGGCCAAAAGACATCATGGGCCAGAAGTGAAAATGGTCTGGAATCATACTGGGTGGCCCAGATGACGCTACTGGGCCTAATTCGGATAGGGCGTAACGGGCCTTGGGTTAGCGGGCTGTAAATGGGCTATATGCGAACATGTCGTTAACAGGCTTTACATGGGCCGGCCCGCCACCTTTTGACCAAGTCAAATGGGCCGGCCTTTTCACAGGAATGGGCCTCTGTTGGGCCGTGCCACATGTCCACGTATCATAGGCGCCTTCTGTCCAATGAGTGGATGACATCTGCCCCAACGGTGAGCCGACACGTGTCTCCTCCAGCCAATGATGAGTCTACACGTGGAAAATCCCCATTGGTCGGGGTTGTTAATGGGTTAACGGATCCAAAACCCGGCCCGATAGCTTAACGGCGTTCTGTTACGGTGGATGCCACGTGTCGGTCACCCTTGACGAAAGCACTTCTGTGACGTACGATTTATCATCATGGAAGTGGACACTTCCGTGATGATAATTTTGGTAATGTCATGGAACACTTCTACGACAGCACAGGTATGACTATCTTGATTATGTCATAAATTTGTCATGGATGTACATGCATGACAAAAAACGCGACCTATTGTGACAAACACGTATCATCACGGAAGTGTATTTTTTTTGTAGTGCCATCAGATCAAATGTTGAGCCCTTTGGGTACCATAATCCTATCATTGGGGTGTAAGCCAAATATCGAAGAATTTGCTTCACCGCAAGGTGATTCGACTCCTTTGGTGCCTCTTGGAATTGGGAACACATGCAACCACTAAGCATTATATCTGGCCTAGATGCACATAAGTAAAGTAAGGAACCAATCATGGAGCGGTATACCTTTTGATCGAACTCTTTACCATTGTCGTCAGGACCCAGATGACTTTTGTTGGCATTGGCATCGTGTATCCTTTGCAGTCTTGCATTCCAAACTTCTTTAGGCATTCTTTGAGGTATTTATCTTGAGATATGAATATGTCGTTTCTCTGCTGACAGATTTGAAGACCAAGGAAGAACTTCAGGTCACCCATCATGGACATCTGATATTGCTCTTGCATCATGTGTCCAAACTCATCGATGTATGTCTTGTCAGTGCAGCCAAAGATAATGTCATCCACATAGATTTGGCACACAAACAGTTCACCATCATATGACTTCATGAAGAGTGTTGGATCTAGTGAACCAGGTTTGAAGCCTTTGCTCTTCAAGAAGTCTTTGAGCGTGTCATACCAAGCACGAGGAGCTTGTTTGAGGCCATACAGTGCCTTGTTGAGCTTGTACACCATATCAGGATGTTTTGGATCTTCAAAGCCAGGTGGTTGTGCAACATACACTTCTTCTTCAATCTTGCCATTGAGAAAGGCACTCTTCACATCCATTTGGTATAGAAGGATATTGTGATGGTTGGCATATGCAAGCAATATGCGAATGGCTTCAAGTCTTGCCACAGGAGCAAATGTTTCATCGAAGTCAATCCCTTCAACGTGGGTGTATCCTTGAGCAACCAAACAAGCCTTGTTTCAGACAACTTGACCATGTTCATCTTGTTTTTTGCGATAGATCCATTTGGTGCCAATGATATTATGCTTGGAAGGATTAGGACGCTTGACTAGTTCCTAGACATTGTTTAGCTCGAACTGATGAAGCTCTTCTTGCATGGCTTGAATCCATTCAGGTTCCATGAAGGCTTCATCAACTTTCTTGGGTTCAGATATTGAGACAAATACAAAGTGCCCACAGAAATTTGCCAGTTGTGTTGCTCATGAACGAGTGAGTGGACCAGGTGCATTGATGTTGGCAATGATCTTCTCAATATGTACTTCATTTGCAACACGGGGATGTACTGGACGAAGATTTTGCCCTTGCAGATCATTGTCTTCAGCTTCATCATTGACTTCAGGCTGAGCATTGTCGTCAGGTTGACTTTGTGCAATGATGAGTTCATCTTTAGCCTGAGGTTCAGATGGTATGATCTCTCTAGTACCCATGAGCTTGATAGATTCACTAGGAGGAACTTCATCTAGCACATTTGGCAGGTACTCTCTTTGCAAGCTGTTAGTCTCATCAAACCGCACATCCACAGTTTCAACCACTTTATAGTGAAAGAGGTTGAAGACTCTGTAGGAGTGCGAGTCCTTTCCGTAACCAAGCATAAAACCTTCATATGCTTTTGGTGCAAATTTTGAAGTGTGATGTGGATCGTTGATCCAGCACCTAGCACCAAATACTCTAAAGTAACTGATGTTTGGCTTCTTACCAGTTAGCAGCTCATATGATGTTTTCTTCAGAAGCTTGTGAAGATAAACTCGGTTGATGATGTGGCATGTAGTGTCAATGGCTTCAGGCCAGAACTTTCGTTGAGTCTTGTACTCATCTAGCATCATCCGAGCCATCTCGATGACGGTTCTATTCTTGCGCTCCATGATGCCATTCTGCTGAGGTGTATAGGGAGAAGAAAACTCATGAGTGATGTCAAGCATATCAAGATAAGTGTCGAGGCTGGTGTTCTTGAATTCTGTGTTGTTCTCACTTCTGATGTGCTTGATCTTGACACCGTAGTTCGTCATGGCACGATTGGCGAAGCGTCTGAAGACATCCTGCACTTCATTCTTGTAGAGAATTATATGCACCCAGGTATATCTTGAGTAATCATCAACAATAACGAAGCCATAGAGACAAGCAGTGGTAGTAAGAGTAGAGTAATGAGTAGGGACGAATAAGTCCATGTGAAGCAGCTCGAAGGGTTGAGATGTCGTCATGATTGTCTTCGAGGGATGCTTGGCCCTAGTCATCTTCCCAGCTTCACAGGCACCACACAAATGGTCTTTCTTGAACTTGACGCCTTCGATGCCCACGACATGCTTTTTCTTTGCGAGAGTGTACAAGTTCCTCATGCCCGCATTTCCTAGCCTTCGATGCCAAAGCCAGCACTTTGAAGCTTTTGCTAGAAGACATGTGGCAAGCTGTGGTCCTGCTGAGAAATCTACCATATACAGATCATCTTTTCGATACCCTTCAAAGACTAGAGATTTGTGAGATTCCATAAAGACAAGGCAACGATATTTTCCAAATATCACAATCATATTCAAATCACATAGCATTGATATAGACATTAAGTTAAACCAAGGGATTCAACAAGCATCACTTTATCCATGTGCTGATCCTTTGAGATTGTAACTCTACCCAGACCCAATACCTTACTTTTACCAGTGTCAGCAAATGTGATATGACTCTTATCAGATGGCCGAAGAGTTGAATCCATCAGAAGACTTCGATCACCAGTCATGTGGTTGGTGCAGCCACTATCCATAATCCATTCTGAAGCATGAGGTGTCATAGCCTATAGTACAGTTTGGGGGATAGGCTTCACCAAGAGAGTTGTGAAGCATAAACATTTGACAAACAAGTGGAACATAGAAGTTCATATCTTGGTTAGGATAGATAGGATGAGTGTCAAGGAATCCCGGGACGAAATACATAGTAAGACCATTTGGGCATTTTATCTTGCGCCCCACAAGTTGTTTAAGGTCCCCAGCATAAGCAACAGACGCCTTTGATTTCCGGCTGGAGACCTTTCCCTGCAAAAGAGAGTTAAGTTTTCTTAACCACCCACATTTTCAGGGGTGTCTTAGAAGCAATGAGTCTAAGTGCAGCATCTGAGAACTTCGGCTTTGAATCCCTAGCAAATAGACGAGAATAATACTCATATGAATAAGCAGAAAAGTTCTTAGACTTATGAACATAGTGGTTTGATGAAACACGCTCATATTCAAAGTTCTGAGCATGATTTACCTGTAAAACATTGGCGTTAGGGTGACTCAGGTGAGTCCTTTGTTTGTATGAAGCCTTCGGACCATATGAGTCCTTTGGTCTGGGGTTTGTCTTCTTCACAGGTGGTGTCGTAACGACATTCACGGGAAGGCTCTCGAGACACCTTTTGGGTACCCAGATCTTCTTAAGAGGTGGTACATTCCTGCAGTTAGTAGCAATATACCTGGCAAACACTTCACCATTCTGATTCCTGAACAGTTTATAGTTTGCATCAAAGGATTCATCAATGATAATTGGGTTAGCACTAGTGAAGCCAGATAAGGTAGATGGATCTACTGAAGGTCCCTTAGCAGCAACCCATGTGGTTTTGGGGTACTGCTCAGGCATCCAGTAAGAACCATCAACATTCATTTTCCTCTCGAACCCAACACCCTCTTTCCTATGGTTTCAGTTCAGAATCTGCTTTCTAAGGACATCACATAGTGTCTGATGCCCTTTGAGACTTCTGTACATTCCTGTCTCAAGTAATGACTTCAACCTGCATTCTTATCAGCAATAGTAGTGGTATCCTCAGATGAGGGGTTAGTTACCACATCAGCAGTTGAAGATATTATAATAGTAGTAGCAGTTGAACATTCAGCAACAGAGACAGCATTATCACGCTCAATACATTTTAGGCATGGTGGTTCAAATCCTTCCTGAGCGGAACTGATCTGTTGATTGCGGAGTGACTCGTTTTCCTTTTGAAGATCTTCATGAGCCGATCTCAATTTCTCAAGTTCCTGCTTCCTTTGAAGATAATCATAGGAAAGCTTTTCATGAGAGGTTGAGAGCGCTTCATGACGACTTTCAAGTTCCTCATACTTAACATGAAGATTTTTTATGTCTTCAATTAAGGACTGAGATCGGGTCATTGCTGCGTCCAACAGGTCATCGCTTTTGTCTAACAGTTTTTGAATATGTTCCATGGCATTTAGTTGCAATTTTAGCAAGTGTTTTGTAGCTAGGTTTAGATTCACATTCAGAGTCATGTTCACTTGATGTTTGAAAGTAAGCATCGCGTGAGTTTACCTTGGCACCACGTGCCATGAAGCAGTAGGTGGGGGCAGAGTTATCCTCATCCTTGGCATCAGCGTTGGTGACGAGGCCATTGTCTTCAGTGTCGAAGATGGACTTGGCGACGTATGCGGTAGCTCGAGCCAGGCTTTCCACTCCAGAATCAGATTCCTCCTCGGACTCCACCTCTGAATCCATCTCCTTGCCAACAAAAGCATGAGCCTTGCCAGATGAGCTCTTCTTGTGTGAAGAAGACTTCGATGAAGACTTGGAAAAATACTTTGAGGATTTCTTCTTCTTCCTCTCATCATAACCATAGTCATTGCTCTTCTTCTTCTTCTTTGTCTCGTTGTCCCACTGTGTGCACTCACAGATGTAGTGACCAGGTTTCTTGCACTTGTGACAGTTTCTCTTCTTGTGATCATGAGAGGAAGCTTCATCATTCCTTGAGCTGGATCTTGAAGACTTTCTGAAGTCTTTCTTCTTGGTGAACTTCTAGAACTTCTTCACGAGCATAGCAAGCTCCTTTCCAATGTCTTCAGGATCACCAGAACTGTAGTCAGATTCTTCTTCAGACGAGGAGACGACCTTTGCCTTCAAAGTGCGAGTACGGCCATAGTTGGGACCATAAATATCTCTTTTCTCAGATAGCTGGAACTCATGTGTGTTGAGCCTCTCAAGTATGTCAGATGGATCGAGAGTCTTGAAGTCAGGGCCCTCTTGAATCATCAGGGCCAGGGTGTCAAATGAGCTGTTGAGAGATCTTAGTAGTGTCTTGACGATTTCATGCTTGGTGATCTCAGTGGCGCCGAGTGCATGAAGCTCATTGGTGATGTCAGTGAGGCGATCAAATGTGAGCTGGACATTCTCATTGGCATTTATCTTGAAGCGGTTGAAGAGATTGCGAAGAACACTGATCCTTGAATCTCTCTGTGTTGAGATGCCTTCATTGACCTTGGAGAGCCAGTCCCAGACTAGCTTTGACGTTTCCAGAGCACTAACATGGCCATACTGCCCCTTGGTTAGATGACCACAAATGATGTTCTTGGCAGTTGAGTCCAGTTGCACGAACTTATTGACATCAGCAGGAGTGACACCTTCACCAGTCTTGGGAACGCCGTTCTTGACGACATACCAGAGATTGACATCAATGGCTTCAAGATGCATGCGCAGCTTATTCTTCCAGTAGGGGTAAACGGTGCCATCGAAGACAGGGCACGCAACGGAGACGTTGATTATCCTTGCAGTCGACATAGCTAAACTCCAGGTGGTTAAACTGAATCACATAGAACAAGGGAGCACCTTGCTCTGATACCAATTGAAAGTGCTAGTATTCAACTACAGGGGGGGTGAATAGGCGATTTTTATGAAAGTGTTCAAAACATGAGTGTTTAGAAGACAAATGATAGAAATGACCCTATTGATATGCAGCGGAAGGTAGACTACACTAGACAAGCCATAGTCAAGTAAGCAATGAAGTGAAAGCATGAAGACTATAAGCAGCTAGGTAGATTGGATCAGGATGGAAGATAGTATGAAGCCAAACAGACAACAGTCTTCACACAGTGAAGTCAAACAGATAAGGCAAGTAGGCAAAGACTTCACGAAGACAAACTGTAAGTAAGGCGAGAGAGGTAGGATAGAACCAGTTGCTCGGAGAGGACAAGGGGTTTGTTGGACCAATTCCAGTTGATGTGACAACTGTACGTCTGGTTAGGGAGGCTGAGATTTAACTCAGAAGACCGCGTCTTTAGCTTATTCCCCTTGAGCTAAGAACACTTAGTCCTCGCTCAATCACTCTGGTAAGTCTTCAAGGGAGACTTCCAAACCTTCACAGACTTCATTCGCCGGCAATCCACAATGACTCTTGGATGCTCAGAACGGGACGCCTAGCCGGCTGGAGGATTCACATTCCTCAAGTGCAATAAGTCTTCAGATCACGCGGACAGAAAGACTTCAGTGATGCCTAACACTCTTTGGCTCTGGGTGTTTTGGGCTTTGTCCTCGCAACGATTCTCTCTCAAAGGGTTCGGAGGTGGGTTGCTCTCAAACGACAAAAGCCATGCACTAACTCTGAGCAGCCACCAATTTATGGTGTAGGGGTGGGCTATTTATAGCCAGGAGGCAACCCGACCTGATTTGTCCAAAATGACCCTGGGTCACTAAGGAACTGACACGTGTCCAACAGTCAGATTTCGAACACACACGGCAGCTTGACTTGGCTACAAGTAAAGCTGACTCATCCAGCTCTGGATAAGATTTGCTCTCATTGTGTACGCTTGAAGACATAAGATTTGGTTGAGCATCACATCAGTCACTCTGACTTTCTTCAATTGGACCCCACTTAACAGTACGGTGGTTCCTATGACTCAACAAAGAAGAAAAGGAAACTACGAACACTACTAGGGAAAAGGCTAGCAGCAGCGCGGGTTTTTAGGCTAGCAGCAGCGCGGGTGGCCGCGCTACTAATAAGGCACTACAGCTAACTCTACTACTGTTGACGATATCAGCAGCACTTTTTGTGAACGCGCTACTATTAACTAGCTGTAGCGATTTCACCATCCCTCGCTACTGCTATATCTTTCGTCATTTTCCCACTGCCCATTTCCCTTTCAGTTCTCCTTTCAGATACTAGATACTAGGTACTGCTAGTAGATATCAAATTCATAAACCATTACTAGGTACAGTAGTACTCCCTTCGTTCCAAATTACTCATCGTGGTTTTAGTTCAAACCACGACGAGTAATTTGGAACGAAGGGAGTACTAGATAACAATTTCATGCATAGCCAACATGCATCCTCAAGCAGTACAAGGTCATATCAATGGCCATCATCATATGTAGTTCTAGATGATATCGACGACGATCATCATATGTAGTTCTAGATGATATAGCCACACACACATATGTAGTTCTAGATGATATAGCCACACACACATATGTAGTTCTAGATGATATAGCCACACACACATATGTAGTTCTAGATGATATCGAAGACAATCATCATCCTCAAGCCTGGGCGGTTGGTGTTCCTGATAGTAATTAGGATGGCCTGTCCAACACGAAGATTCTTGCCATCGAGGAATTTCTTCCACCCAACCGAGTTTAAGTGTGTGCGACTGTCCGTGTCCATGCGGTAAGTACAGGTTGTGATGGAGCCCCTTGCAGTAAGGCATAGTCCAGCTGAGCCTTCTTCATCAGGCTCGATACCATAACTCACATATATGCTCTTTGCCAATTTCTGAATAAGAAAAACATATCAATTAATAAGCATGTGATCGAACTCTACACTAAAACATATATATCATCGACTAGATTCCACACAACATACCATATCATTGGACTGTACACTAAGTAATTCACACTATTAATTTGCATTTGTAAGTATAACATACCATATCATGTCGATCAACCATGGTATTTGTCAAGCGGGTCACGAATGGCACCCCGACAAAGTCAGCACGTGGCGGAATTATGTCCCACAGGTTGGACACTTCCTCCTCACTCAGCCTTGTTCTTTGAGCTACGATGGCTTCATGAAGTGGGTCCTCATCATCTTCATCGAGTGGGTCCTCATTATCTTCATCATCTTCATCATCTTCGTCATCTTCATCATCTTCCACCAGGTTGAGATAAATGACAGCTAGCTTGGGTCTTTCTGCTCGAAAGTTGAAGCTGATCAACTCACCACCAGTAAGATGCATGCGAGCGACGAAACGGGCCCATCCATCTCCTCCAATCTGCGACATATTGCATCCTTTCTCGACCTCCATAGTGTACGGCCCCCAGGAGCCTCAAATGTCACAGTGTCTCCTGTCAGCTTGTTGAATTTCAACCTCACATTGCATGGGACGATCTGTGTAAAATAAGCAAAATGACACAATGCAGTAATGCCAACACTAAAAATAAAATAGTTATTACATTTCATCTAATTTCTTACCGCCGCATGACGAAAACTCGGCTGGAAGTAGATGCCGAACAGCTTGCCAGTTGCAAGGCTGTTGGCGCATCTTGACTTGCACAGTCGACATAGTGGTGGTGGTGGTGGTGGCGCCATTCTTCCTAAAGCAATATGAGAAAAGTATTAATGATCAACTAAATCAAAATGTTCTAAGTGAACTAAATCAACTAGCCTAGTAAATCAACTAAATCAAAATGTTCTAAGTCAACTAAATCAACTAAATAAAAATGTTCTAAGTGAACTAAATCAACTAGCCTACTAAATCAACTAAATCAAAATGTTCTAAGTCAACTAAATTAACTAAATGAATTAGCCTACTAAATCAACTAAATCAAAATGTTCTAAGTCAACTAAATTAACTATCCTACTAAATCAACTAAATCAAAATGTTCTAAGTCAACTAAATCAACTAGCCTACTAAATCAACTAAATCAAAATGTTCTAAATCAACTAAATGAACTAGCCTACTAAATCAAAATGTTCTAAGTCAACTAAATTAACTAAATGAATTAGCCTACTAAATCAACTAAATCAAAATGTTCTAAGTCAACTAAATCAACTAGCCTACTAAGTCAACTAAATTATATCAACTAAATCAAAATGTTGCATATGAGCAGGAGGGAGAAGGAGGGGCGACTCGAGGAGGGAGAAGAGAGTAGGATGGAGGAGGAAGGCGGAGCGAGGAGGGGCCGGCCGGCGCGGCCAGTTGAGGGAGGACAAAGGAGGAAGGCGGAGCGAGGAGGGGCCGGCCGGCGCGGCCGGTTGAGGGAGGACGGAGGAGGAAGGCGGAGTGAGGAGGGGCCGGCCAGCGGCGAGTGGAGAGGGAGGACGGAGGAGGAGGCCGGTACCAAGTCCAGCAAGGAGGAGGAGGTGACGGCGCGCGGCGCAGACGGAGGAGGGGCGACGGGGGCGCGCGGCGCAGACGGATTGGAGAGGATTGAGTGGCTGTGTGTGTGAGTGGATCGGAATGGAGGAGATGGGGGGAGATGAATGGCTTAGCAGTAGCGCTCTTCAGGAAAAGACGCTACTGCTAAGCTATCTAGCAGCAGCGCCTTTCACAATAAAGCACTACTGCTACGTGTAAGCATGTAAAAATAGACTTTGTTCAATATATCAAAAATACATTGATCATCAACGATCTTTTTGTGTACAATCTAATTTGTCAATATGAGTCCTCACCGGTTTAGGAACAGGTGAAGACTCATATTGCAGCCACAAATTCTACACATAGAGTTCAATGAAGATCAAGTGCTTGTCAAAGTTTGAGAAGTAACATATTTAAGGTGGTAGAAACTCTCTTCACGGAGCGAGGTGGGACTAAATTTTTGTAGGAAACTTAGCAGTAGCGCTTATCTGAGAAATGCGCTGCTACTATGCTACGTAGCAGTAGCGCGCATCACTATAACGCGTTGCTGCTATAACTAGCCTCGCGGCGGCCTCGTAGGAATTATAGCAGCAGCGCGTCTTTGGGAGGACGCGCTACTGCTATATTTGTTTTAGCAGCGAGTTTCGTCTGTCCGCGCTACTACTAGTTAGCAGCAGCGAGTTATTTTGAAGCGCGCTGCTGATAAGATTCTGTGTATAGGCTTTTCCCTAGTAGTGGAAACAACTATGTCTTCGCACTCCATAGTGTTCACACGATGTCTTCTCCTGTCATAGTCTTCAATTGAATGTCTTCACAGACCACCATTGTCTTCAATGTCTTCACATATTTTTAGGGGTCATCTCTGGTAGGTAAACCAAATCAATATGTGTCGGGGGTTGGGTGCGACATATGCCAAAGGATGGCCTATCATGGTGGGGGCGAGTAGAACGTCGCCGGTGCCTGGAAATGGGATGAGGCGAAGACATGCACGCCGGCGGATCTTACCCAGCTTCAGGGCTCTCCGAGGAGATAACACCCCTACTGCTGCTCTGCGGGGTCTCCGCATGATCACTAAGGCAAAGTGAGTACAAGGTTGCTCCTTGAGCTGTTTCTAGAGGTAGGAGAGGGCAAGGCTAGCTCTTCCCCTCCTATGTGATCTGGCTAGTGCTAATGGGTTCAAACCCTTTGCATGGGTGCCCTGGGGGGTTTATATAGGCCTACCCCCAGGGGTACAATGGTAAAACCGGCTGGGCACGGGTCCCAGCCATCTGTCTCTCAGGCCGCCGTCTCCTCCGCCGACTACTGGGGCCCGCCGACTGGTGGGCCCCGCCGACCTGCCTGGTACGGGGCCGACAGCCCTCGTCCGCCGCGGGCGGGTTTTGCCGGTTGTGGATTACTATAGACGTGCTTCTAATGACGCGGGCTTGGTGATGGGGTCATGGCAACAGTGTCGTCGCCTGACGGGCGATCACTGTTGCCACTCCCCGTCGTGTCTGGTTAATGGCGTGTGGGGCCCGTGGGAGGGGCCAGCCGAGTCTTGGGGGCCGACTCCCAACGGGTCCGTCTTCGTGGCGCTTTTGCCGTCTTCTGCACTCCCGCCGACCGGCGGGGCCCGCCATCTCTGGGTCGTACAGATAGGCAGTCGTGGGCACAGAGCCCCGCCCCCAGAGGCTGATGTCAGGGCTGGCATGGCAACAGTGCCGCGCCGGACGGAGATCTCCGTCGGAACGGCGCACTGTGGCCATGCCTGCCCTCATCAAACGGGGTGGTTGGAGTTGCAGGCCGACTCCCTACAGCCGGCCTCTTCGGAAGTCGCCGGCCTGGGGTTGGCGTGTCTTGGAGTCGCCTCTAGGACTCGGCTTGTCTTGGAGGCGCCTCTGGGACTCGAGGGGTGCACCTTGCCCCGATGTCTTGAAAGGTTCTGGGACTCGGGTTAGCCTACCCGCAGCCCATTATGTCAGGACCCCGACTCAATGCCACATCGATCTAGCATGTAACACCTCATATCACTTTGCGGCCTCACGCACGGTATTCCCACGGGTGTCGCCTTACCTTTGCCCGGGACCATTTGCGCCTTTTGGCACACGTATATGATAGTGTCGCTAGCATCCATATGATAAGGAGCCCGGGCTAACATGGCTAGTCGTAAACCCAAAGTGGCACAGACTTATAGGGACAGGCATCCATGACCCAGCTTCGAACGTGCCGGTCATCAGCAAGTGGGTCCGGGCTGTAGCACTGGGCTAGTAGGACTCCGGTAAACTGGGCTGTAGCGGGCTAACAGGACTCCGGTACTCAATGCGTGACATTTCCCCGAAGGGACAGACACAGGAACGAAGAAGGACACATGCCGGCCAGCCTAAGTGTTCCGGAGCAGTAGCAAGCTACCATGGCTCGATGGAAACACTAGGAGACATTTCCTCGTAAGAGAGGCTACTAAAGATAAACAACTAGATGGTCAGATCCCACACAAACCAAGCATTTCAATAACATACACACAATATGCTCGATATGTGCAAACACAACATGGCATCACAACATGACTCTATGACTCAAGTATTTATTCATTAGGCTCCGATGAGCGAGATATTACAAACATAGGTCTCATGACCCAACATTCAGAGTATACAAGTCAAAGCACAAGCGGAAGCTATCATGTCTGAGTACAGACAACTATAAATGAAAAAGGCTGAGAAGCCTGACTATCTACCAGATACTGCCGAGGGCACAAGATCGTAGCTGAGGTAACAAGCTAAACGTCGAAGTCCAAGCGGAACTACTAGTGAGACTGAAGTCTCTCTACAAAAACATAAAATAGGCAAACGTGAGTACAAATGTACCCAGCAAGACTTACATCAGAATTAACTACATATGCATCATTATCAACAAAGGGGTGGTGGGGTTTAACTGCAGCAAGCCAGCTTTGACTCGGTGGCTATCCTAAACTACGACTGCAAGCGACTCTTTTGAGGTGGCGCACACGAGTCCACATATTCACCATATCAATACACCACTATGGATCCGCTCCCGTCTCCCTACGAGAACGCCATCCATAGCACTCACGCTTATCTTGCGTATTTTAGAGTATCCACTTTCACTTGTCTATGAACTGATATAAGCAACCCAGAAGTCCTTTTCCGCGGACACGGCTATTCGAATAGATGATGTTAACCCTGCAGGGGTGTACTTCTTCACACACGCTCTCACCACTTACCGCCGTTTACACGACATGTACTCAGCAACCTTCAAGCGGAAGCCCAACGTGGGTGTCGGCCACGGCCTGCCTAAACACTCAAGTCTCTAGTCCAGGTTTATCGCCTATTCGGGTTCCATCCATGAGGAGATCCGGCCGGAGTTTCGCTCACAGCCCCAAACGATGTGAACAGGGTTCCCGAGACACCAAATGGGCGCCCGGTACACCGTGCCACGTGCCTACCGCATCACAGCCCACCCCTACGGTCAGCGCTGCCCACGGCCTCCAGCATACTACAAAGACCAGAAACTACTTGCAACTCCTGGATAGAGGACAAGGGTGATCAAGAAGCCGAGAGGGTCCATTGGTTTCGGGCCCAATGCGTGGTAGTAGCTGAATCATGGATCACAAACACAGAACTCAGTTCCTGAGGACGGCTGCAATGAGACAACCCACCATGTACTCCTACATGGCCTCTCACCGCTACCTTTACCAAAGTGTGTTCACACACTTAGCTCACACACAGTAGGACATGTTCACACGCCTCTAATTCATCCCCGATGAATCAGACCTGACTCAACTCTAAGCAGTAGCAGGCATGACAAACAAGCAAAAATGAGTAGGCACAACAGGGCTCAAACAACTCCTACCCATGCTAGTGGGTTTCATCTATTTACTGTGGAATGACAGGTCATGCAAAGGATAAAGGGGTTCAGCTACCGCAGCAAGTAACAGATGAATCATTGTTGTTCTAATGCAGTAAAAGAGAGCAGGAGCGAGAGAGTGGGATTGTATCGGAATGAACAAGGGGGTTTTGCTTGCCTGGCACTTCTGAAGATAACATTGAGTCTTCATCAGTGTCAACGATCACATCATCGGTATCACGTCTATCGAGAGGGGACAAATACCGGCAACACAGAAGGGAACACAATCAATGCAATGCACAATATGACGCATGATCATGACATGGCAAAATGAATGTGTTTTGGGCTAGTGCAACTAGCAACAGATTAAATGAAGTTGGTTTGAATACAAGATTCAAATTCAAACTCCATATGTGATTATTCAAATGCCACTTAATTGATTTGTGCTAAACAGCAGCTATAAGTTGTTCTGACATGCATGAAAATGGTACAGATGGATTCCTTGAATTTTTCTGATAATTTTTCATATATAATTTATTTAATTTGGAGTTACGGTTAATTTTCTATGATTTTTTTAGAAGTTTTAGGCATTTTCTGGAATTTCCTGAATAATATTAAATCCAGAAATGATTATGGCGTCAGCACCACGTCACAGTGACGTCAGCAGGGTCAACTGGGCGCCCAGGTCAAACCTGACGTGTGGGGGCCACACGTCAGTGACACAGGAGCTAATCCCGGTCAAACCCAGCGCTGACTGGGGTTTGACCAGGGGTGGGGCCCACTGTCAGTGTCACTAGGTGTTGACTAAGTGCGTCATTAGCCCGAATTAATCTGCCACATCACCCTCGCCAGAGTTACGCCGGCGGCGACCAAAACGACGGCGGAGCGTTTCGGAAAAACGCTACGGGGCTCCATTTTGAGCGCGGTTTGCTGCTACGGCTTGCTGGCATTCTTGCGCATCTACTGGTGGCAGCGACAGCAGTTGGGATGGCCTGAGTCGACGGCGACGAGCACTTCCGCGGTGGCCGGAGTTCGGGCACCCGCGGGTTTGGCGTTGCAGTGCGCGGGAGGGGGAGCTGGTTGGTGTGTTGGCCTCCTGGGGGCTTTATGAGCACGGTGAAGCACTCCGTCGTGGGCATGCGCGGCTATGGCCACGGCTGCGCCATGGCCGGCGGCGAGAAGCTCTCGGCCGCGACGGCATCGGTGTTAGAGGAAGAAATCGGGCCAGGGAAGAGGGGGAAACAGCACAGGAGCTCACAGCGGGTGCAGCGGTGGCCTCGGCGAGCTCGGGGAGGCACCGGAGCGAGCGGAGCATCGAGGGGGATCTCCGGCGGCCGAGGTCGGAAACGGCAGCACTAGCAAGGCTTCAGGGCGTCCGGCGTTGCGTAGCTCAGCGAGGAGGTCGAGGACGACGCGGCGGAGCTTATGGAACTGGCGGAGGGGCGAGGGAGGGCTGGTGGCTGCGGCTATGGCGAACGGCGGCGACGGCTGCGCTCGGGGATCACAGGGAAGAGAGGGAAAGAGAGAGCCAGAGGAGGGGGAGAGTGTTCCGGGGAGAGGATGAGGACGCGGGAGAGTGAGGAAGAGAGGCAGGGAGGTGCGTGGCGTCTCCGGGCGTCGAGGAGGAAGCAGGAGGTGGCCGAGGCCTCTCGGGCGCGCGCCACGCCTCGCCTCTGTCCTTCTGGCGAGGGAGGAAGACGACAGGGGAGGGGGTGGAGATGGGCTGGGCCGGCTGGGCCGGTTGGTGGCGCCAGGTAGGCTGCGGGTAAGTGGCCCAGGTAGGTTTCCTCTCTCTCCTGTTTTATTGTTTTGTTTGTTTTATTTTTATTTAATCTTTTGCCACTGTTTTGAATTTAAAATAATTCAAACAATGCCAAAAGCTCCTCTGAATATTTTTATTTTGCTATATGGACTTTTCCAAAAGCTCATAAAATATTTCAGGGGTATTTGAAATTATATTCTAGTTATATGAATATAACTCAAATTCAAATAGCTAATGATTTAAATTCAAAGTCCCAAAAATAAATCCTTAAAAATGTTCAATATTTTGGTTGGGACCAGAACCCTTACCAAAAATTATCAAACATTTAAGAAGAGCATTTGGAGCAATGAATGAGATTTTTAGGGTTTTTGCCCTTCTTTTATTTAGGGTTTTGAGGCTTCTGAATTCCTTAGTTCAAGTTTCAGAAATTTAAACATGATGCACAGATGGAAGCAAGCATAGGTCAGGCCAGAACTAGAGATGTGACATCTCACCCCCACTAAACAAGAATCTCGTCTCGAGATTCAAGCGTAGGGTAAGATGAAAGGGAAACGCAAACTAGTATAATCTTCACGATCCAGGGTGCACTTCAAAAGAATGTTGATTTGATCACCATCATTGTCTCGATGTCTTCCTCTGAGAACTCTAGCTAATCATGACAAGAAGAGGAAAGGAAAACTCTAGAAGGATCGATCTTCTCGAAGATCGAACAACTCAGGATTAACTCACGGAATGGGACATAGCAACATCTCTTGAGCTGAGACACGAAGTACACCTCTAGCGGAAAGGAGTGGAACAGATGACGGAGGTTTACCAGGTAGACAACAATTTCACACTTAAAAAGGTGGTAAACGATTGTCAACGTAGCGAGGAGTTGAATTGCCGTGATACCATAATGGGGCACCTTAGGGATGGTGACTCGTAGAGATATCCCCTTAAGTGGCAAAAAGAATTACCTTTGATTCAGAGACCATTGAAACTCTTTAAACCAGCCTAAGGCAATTCTCGAGTGATCGTTTGGAGGGGTCGGTAGAATGGCATACTCGGACTTGGATGATGTGGATTACCTTGTTGAAGACAACATAATGGATGAATTTGCTTACCACCGAGAATGGAAGAGACCCATGGTAGAATGGCACATTGGCGGTGCAAGCTGGGAACAAAATGCAAATGCTGGGAATGATTCTGGTAACTGGGGAAGAACCCAACAATAGAGAGTGAATTCACTGTTTGGAGGTCATAGCATTGCCGAGGAAACTGAGAGGAATCCCAGTTAGTGCCGATGATAACACATAGCGCTTGTGCGTGCTCTCAAGAGCTTGAGCATTTCCACAATCATCAAGGTTGTATCAACATCCGTGTCAAGGGTGCTGACCACACAACATACTAACGTGATGAATGATGATGGATGATGCAGAAGCAAAGGAAGATAACACTTTCTCAGATTTCACCCTAGCAATGCCAAGGAAAGAAAATCTGGATGATCGATCGAGAGACATTTAGCACTCCGCTTCTAATGTTCTCCTTGATGTGCTAGTGTAACCCATTCATAGATATGGTTTGATAATTAGAACATCAAGTAAAAGGTCGGACTTCGGGAGCAATACAATCCATAAGGAACAGTTACGGAGGTAAATCCTACGAAATCCTTATAGGGAGGTGGCCAACTTCTTCAATCAAGATACTACAATAATAGGTCTTTCGGCTGGGTGGTGCTGGCCACGACATCCACTTACCAGTTATCGAGGAACCAATATTATAGTTCTTGGGAAAATGTTCCAACTATCATATCTGCCTGAGATTCAGATCTGGTTGGTGTCAGGATATTCCAGACTCATCGAGTCTAGGAAGAAAAATGAAAGTTTGCAACACAAATCGACGAAATGACGTTGCGAGATTCTCGGGAAATGAACTATGATAGCAAGCTCCAAAACATGAGCTGGTTCTGCTACACACATGTGAACATGTTGTCCCAGACAAGCATGACCACATGGTAGTCTTATAATAAAACACTACCGAGTTCTGGTTGGGAACCATCATCGAGGATATCAAAGTTCTTGATTAAGCCCGGGTTAGCTCTTAAAAAGAACTCCTTCTCCTAGAACAAATCAATTAGTGGCTTGGGGTGCTACGGAATACATATGGAGTGGAGGTAATTAATCTACCAAACCATAGTATACTTTGCACATGCATGACTGACTTGGGACGATTCCAGAGGAAACAAAACAAACCTTTCTCAAACCCACGGCGGCAACTTGCACCAAATGCACATGAGTTAGAGGAAGTCACTTATTCCATCCAAGCATAGGCTTCATGAACGGAACACAAAGGCATTGCTTACAAAGTTTCCAACACTAGGTTGATGTTCAACATGAATCATGGGGGAGACAAAATGCTGCTGATGGGCTCAACAACAACTCATCGGAATTTCCATATCACTGGACTTCCACCATCATGTGAACAAGGTGATAGTATTGGTCAGACCAAAAGATATAATGGTGTATGCTCGAGGGGCAGCCACGAGTAAGACAACATTACGAACATCGTTGGTTCTGATTTGATTTGACGATAGCCCATACTTAAATCAAAGTTTTTATAAGACAATAGGTCTAATAACTGATCACATGGACCAATCGATGAAGATATCATCTTTCTTCAACTAACACACCAACACCAGGATATCCCTTTGAAACGAACTAAGTTAGGTAAGCTTTTATATTCCAACTCTCCAAGTTGTTGTCTAGCTTAACCAACTAGCTCAGGGATATCTATCACCGATTCTTGGAGAGAAAGTGGTTCACAAGAAACCAACTTGATCACGAGCTCAACATAACAGTCAAGGGACAACCTGGTAATACTTCCGAGAAGATATTCGGAAAATCACGAACCACCGGTATGTTACTAAGCTCGAGAACAATTTCGCTTTTGAGGGCAAGACGATATGATCAAATGAGTGAGGACTTGACAAGATCCTAACTCATCAATCGAAGGATGCACCGAAATAAGGACTAGGTAGCACGATCAATCTTCGAAGGATGATTCAAAAACCAACACGCTAAGAATGAAATTATTATCCTTTAACTACCAAGCAACAGAGTTGCTAGCAGTATTGATTTCACACACCACGATTCACTTGTCGGCATTCCGGTTACAATAACATAGGAGCCGAGGAATGAACAATGATGGCAAGAAGTATCACTGTACCAAGAGTTCATAGGATGGTGTGCAATTCCTACAATAATTCCGATATAAAAGATGGTAATACTCCAAGGTAGAGCAGAACAAAAGCTGGGTTAGCAATTTGTTCTGCGGAGCACAGCTTCTTTGACCCAATCCTGGATATGGAAGGGGTACTGGAGTTTGTTTCTCCTAGTCATTCCGCGATAGAACGGCTTGACAGACCACAAGAGTAGTGGCAACGATGAACACGGATGCATAACTACTCCTGAATATCAATTGATATACAAGGGCCAGAAAAGAACTAAAGAGGGACAACTCAAAGGAACATACGATTTTCTGAGTTGTGGATGCATGGTTTAGCATGTCGAACGAAGTTCAACATATTTCTTCCGGATAACCCATGCAGAAAAGTAGAACTGGCAGAGCCACAATATATAATGGAGAACTCATCGAGAGCACTCTGGTTGTGATCGTTCAGTTCAACGAGGAACTTCTGCCATAGGTAGTTCATGGTATTTGGAAGAAGAAGATACCACGGACTTCAAAGACTATCGCAAAGGTTACTAATATCCTAAAGGCACTAGCAATTACTATCAAGATGAAGTAGGTAGAGTGAATCTCGGGTTCAAGAACCCAGGAACAGAATACCTATTACTAAGTAGCATCACGGGATGCTTTCGAGAATGGTGGCCAGAATCATCACACTGGGAACACAAATCATGGCTAAATTACTAGATGATCCCCTAAGACACCTAGGGTCATAATAATATCTCCAACATATATGTCAAGGTAACGGAGTACCTCAACTCACTGATTAGTGTGGTTAATCTGGCCCATGGGAACATTGAAACGGGAAGAAAGGATTTGCAAATGCATCAGACTACTTAGAAACCTGGGATGACTCGGACAGCATAACGGCTGTAAATGCTCAGAAAAGATTTGAGACATTCACAAAAATGGTGGCATAACCACTCAGAAGCACAATATCAAGGTCTCGAGATCAACAATAATCATACAAAAGTAGTAGGAACTGAAACGAGGCTTAAGTCCAACAATCTATAAGTCTACGGATTAGTAACACGTGATCCTGATGGAAAGAAGAGATAGCCTAGTTCTTAATCCCCGTAGAAGAGAAGATGATGACTCAGATCAGAAGGCCATGAGGTATAAGGAGTAAAAAGAGCCTTACATTCCATCCCACAATCAATTCCCTTATATAACTAAAGAATTTCTAGACTCAACTTCGACCAGTTTGGCTTGGTAATCCTACAGGCAGTCAAGCTCTGATACCAACGCTGTCAGGACCCCGACTCAATGCCACATTGATCTAGCATGTAACACCTCATATCACTTTGCGGCCTCACGCACGGTATTCCCACGGGTGTCGCCTTACCTTTGCCCGGGACCGTTTGCACCTTTTGGCACACGTATATGATAGTGTCGCTAGCATCCATATGATAAGGAGCCCGGGCTGACATGGCTAGTCGTAAATCCAAAGTGGCACAGACTTACAGGGACAGGCATCCATGACCCAGCTTCGAACGTGTCGGTCATCAGCAAGTGGGTACGGGCTGTAGCACTGGGCTAGCAGGACTCCGGTAAACTGGGCTGTAGTGGGCTAACAGGACTCCGGTACTCAATGCGTGACATTTCCCCGAAGGGACAGACACAGGAACGAAGAAGGACACATGCCGGCCAGCCTAAGTGTTCCAGAGCAGTAGCAAGCTACCATGGCTCGGTGGAAACACTAGGAGACATTTCCTCGTAAGAGAGGCTACTAAAGATAAACAACTAGATGGTCAGATCCCACACAAACCAAGCATTTCAATAACATACACACAATATGCTCGATATGTGCAAACACAACATGGCATCACAACATGACTCTATGACTCAAGTATTTATTCATTAGGCTCCGATGAGCGAGATATTACAAACATAGGTCTCATGACCCAACATTCAGAGTATACAAGTCAAAGCACAAGCGGAAGCTATCATGTCTGAGTACAGACAACTATAAATGAAAAAGGCTGAGAAGCCTGACTATCTACCAGATACTGCCGAGGGCACAAGATCGTAGCTGAGGTAACAAGCTAAACGTCGAAGTCCAAGCAGAACTACTAGTGAGACTGAAGTCTCTCTGCAAAAACATAAAATAGGCAAACGTGAGTACAAATGTACCCAGCAAGACTTACATCAGAATTAACTACATATGCATCATTATCAACAAAGGGGTGGTGGGGTTTAACTGCAGCAAGCCAGCTTTGACTCGGTGGCTATCCTAAACTACGACTGCAAGCGACTCTTTTGAGGTGGCGCACACGAGTCCACATATTCACCATATCAATACACCACTATGGATCCGCTCCCGTCTCCCTACGAGAACGCCATCCATAGCACTCACGCTTATCTTGCGTATTTTAGAGTATCCACTTTCACTTGTCTATGAACTGATATAAGCAACCCAGAAGTCCTTTTCCGCGGACACGGCTATTCGAATAGATGATGTTAACCCTGCAGGGGTGTACTTCTTCACACACGCTCTCACCACTTACCGCCGTTTACACGACATGTACTCGACAACCTTCAAGCGGAAGCCCAACGTGGGTGTCGGCCACGGCCTGCCTAAACACTCAAGTCTCTAGTCCAGGTTTATCGCCTATTCGGGTTCCATCCATGAGGAGATCCGGCCGGAGTTTCGCTCACAGCCCCAAACGATGTGAACAGGGTTCTGTGACACCAAACGGGCGCCCGGTTTACCCGGCCACGTGCCTACCGCATCACAGCCCACCCCTACGGTCAGCGCTGCGCACGGCCTCCAGCATACTACAAACACCAGAAACTACTTGCAACTCCTGGACAGAGGACAAGGGTGATCAAGAAGCCGAGAGGGTCCATTGGTTTCGGGCCCAATGCGTGGTAGTAGCTGAATCATGGATCACAAACACAGAACTCAGTTCCTGAGGACGGCTGCAATGAGACAACCCACCATGTACTCCTACATGGCCTCTCACCGCTACCTTTACCAAATCGTGTTCACACGCTTAGCTCACACACCGTAGGACATGTTCACACACCTCTGATTCATCCCGGATGAATCAGACCTGACTCGACTCTAAGCAGTAGCAGGCATGACAAACAAGCATGAATGAGTAGGCACAACAGGGCTCAAACAACTCCTACTCATGCTAGTGGGTTTCATCTATTTACTATGGCAATGACAGGTCATGCAAAGGATAAAGGGGTTCAGCTACCGCAGCAGGTAACAGATGAATCGTTGTTGTCCTAATGCAGTAAAAGAGAGCAGGAGCGAGAGAGTGGGATTGTATCGGAATGAACAAGGGGGTTTTGCTTGCCTGGCACTTCTGAAGATAACATTGAGTCTTCATCAGTGTCAACGATCACAACGTCGGAACATCGTCTACCGGGAGGGAACAGATACCGGCAACAAAGAAGAACACAATCAATGCAATGCACAAAATGATGCATGCTATGACATGGCAATATGAATGTGTTTTGAGCTAATGCAACTAGCAACAGATTAAATGAAGTTGGTTTGAATACAAGATTCAAATTCAAACTCCATATGTGATTATTCAAATGCCATTAATTAATTTGTGCTAAACAGCAGTTATAAGTTGTTCTAACATGCATGAAAATGGTACAGATGGATTCCTTGAATTTTTCTGATAATTTTTCATATATAAATTATTTAATTTGGAGTTACGGTTGAATTTCTATGATTTATTGAAGTTTAGGGCATATTCTGAAAATAAATAAATCATTTCTGACTTATTTAAAATCCCAGAAGCATATACTGCGTCAGCATGACGCCGGGGTGACGTCAGCAGGTCAAAGGCGTCGACCAGGTCAAACCTGACCAGTGGGACCCACTGGTCAGTGACCCAGTCAACTAACCAAGTTAGTTAGCCCTAACTAACTGGATTGGGCCCACTGGTCAGTGACTAACCTAAATATGATTAGCCCTAACTAACTTAGTTAGCCGGGCGGGGCCCGCATGTCAGTGGCTCACCTAATTAACTAAGTTAATTAACACTAACTAACCTAACACTAATTAGGCAGGCGCCTGGGCCCACACATCAAGGTCTCGAGATCAACAATTAACATACGGAAGTAATAGGATCTGAAACGAGGCTTAATTCCAACAATTCTATAAGTCTACGGATTAGTAACACGTGATCCTGATGGAAAGAAGAGATAACCTAGTTCTTAATCCCCATAGAAGAGAAGATGATGACTCAGATCAGAAGGCCATGAGGTATAAGGAGTAAAAAGAGCCTTACGTTCCATCCCACAATCAATTCCCTTATATAACCAAAGAATTTCTAGACTCAACTTCGACCAGTTTGGCTTGGTAATCCTACAGGTAGTCAAGCTCTGATACCAACGCTGTCAGGACCCCGACTCAATGCCACATCGATCTAGCATGTAACACCTCATATCACTTTGCGGCCTCACGCACGGTATTCCCACGGGTGTCGCCTTACCTTTGCCCGGGACCGTTTGCGCCTTTTGGCACACGTATATGACAGTGTCGCTAGCATCCATATGATAAGGAGCCCGGGCTGACATGGCTAGTCGTAAACCCAAAGTGGCACAGACTTACAGGGACAGGCATCCATGACCCAGCATCGAACGTGTCGGTCATCAGCGAGTGAATCCAGGCTGTAGCACTGGGCTAGCAGGACTCCGGTGAACCGGGCTGTAGCGGGCTAACAGGACTCCGGTATTCATAGCGTGACATTTCCCCGAAGGGACAGACACAGGAACGAAGAAGGACACATGCCGGCCAGCCTAAGTGTTCCGGAGCAGTAGCAAGCTACCATGGCTCGGTGGAAACACTAGGAGACATTTCCCCGTAAGAGAGGCTACTAAAGATAAACAACTAGATGGTCAGATCCCACACATACCAAGCATTTCAATAACATACACACAATATGCTCGATATGTGCAAATACAACATGGCATCACAACATGACTCTACGACTCAAGTAATTTATTCAATAGGCTCCGAGGAGCGAGATATTACAAACATGGGTCTCATGACCCAACACTCAGAGCATACAAGTCAAAGCACAAGCGGAAGCTATCATGTCTGGGTACAGACATCTATAAATGAAAAAGGGCTGAGAAGCCTGACTATCTACCAGATCCAGCCGAGGGCACAAGATCGTAGCTGAGGTAACAAGCTAAACGTCGAAGACCACGCGGAATTACTAGTGAGACTGAAGTCTCTCTGCAAAAACATAAAATAGGCAAACGTGAGTACAAATGTACCCAGCAAGACTTACATCAGAACTAACTACATATGCATCATTATCAACAAAGGGATGGTGGGGTTTAACTGCAACAAGCCAGCTTTGACTCGGTGGCTATCCTGAACTACGACTGCAATGTAACTCTTTTGAGATGGCGCACACGAGTCCACATATTCACCAACCAATACACCACTATGGATCCGCTCCCGTCTCCCTACGAGAACGCCATCCATAGCACTCACGCTTATCTTGCGCATTTTAGAGTATCCACTTTCACTTGTCTATGAACTGATATAAGCAACCCAGAAGTCCTTTTCCGCGGACACGGCTATTCGAATAGATGATGTTAACCCTGCAGGGGTGTACTTCTTCACACACGCTCTCACCACTTACCGCCGTTTACACGACATGTACTCGGCAACCTTCAAGCGGAAGCCCAACGTGGGTGTCGGCCACGGCCTGCCTAAACACTCAAGTCTCTAGTCCAGGTTTATCGCCTATTCGGGTTCCATCCATGAGGAGATCCGGCCGGAGTTTCGCTCACAGCCCCAAACGATGTGAACAGGGTTCCCGAGACACCAAACGGGCGCCCGGTACACCGTGCCACGTGCCTACCGCATCACAGCCCACCCCTACGGTCAGCGCTGCCCACGGCCTCCAGCATACTACAAACACCAGAAACTACTTGCAACTCCTGGACAGAGGACAAGGGTGATCAAGAAGCCGAGAGGGTCCATTGGTTTCGGGCCCAATGCGTGCTAGTAGCTGAATCATGGATCACAAACACAGAACTCAGTTCCTGAGGACGGCTGCAATGAGACAACCCACCATGTACTCCTACATGGCCTCTCACCGCTACCTTTACCAAAGTGTGTTCACACACTTAGCTCACACACAGTAGGACATGTTCACATGCCTCTGATTCATCCCCGATGAATCAGACCTGACTCAACTCTAAGCAGTAGCAGGCATGACAAACAAGCAAGAATGATTAGGCACAACAGGGCTCAAACAACTCCTACCCATGCTAGTGGGTTTCATCTATTTACTGTGGAATGACAGGTCATGCAAAGGATAAAGGGGTTCAGCTACCGAAGCAAGTAACAGATGAATCGTTGTTGTTCTAATGCAGTAAAAGAGAGCAGGAGCGAGAGAGTGGGATTGTATCGGAATGAACAAGGGGGTTTTGCTTGCCTGGCACTTCTGAAGATAACATTGAGTCTTCATCAGTGTCAACGATCACATCATCGGTATCACGTCTATCGAGAGGGGACAAATACCGGCAACACAGAAGGGAACACAATCAATGCAATGCACAATATGACGCATGATCATGACATGGCAAAATGAATGTGTTTTGGGCTAGTGCAACTAGCAACAGATTAAATGAAGTTGGTCTGAATACAAGATTCAAATTCAAACTCCATATGTGATTATTCAAATGCCACTTAATTGATTTGTGCTAAACAGCAGCTATAAGTTGTTCTGACATGCATGAAAATGGTACAGATGGATTCCTTGAATTTTTCTGATAATTTTTCATATATAATTTATTTAATTTGGAGTTATGGTTAATTTTCTATGATTTTTTTAGAAGTTTTAGGCATTTTCTGGAATTTCCTGAATAATATTAAATCTAGAAATGATTATGGCGTCAGCACCACGTCACAGTGACGTCAGCAGGGTCAACTGGGCACCCAGGTCAAACCTGACGTGTGGGGGCCACACGTCAGTGACACAGGAGCTAATCCCGGTCAAACCCAGCGCTGACTGGGGTTTGACCAGGGGTGGGGCCCACTGTCAGTGTCACTAGGTGTTGACTAAGTGCGTCATTAGCCCGAATTAATCTGCCACGTCACCCTCGCCGGAGTTACGCCGGCGGCGACCAAAATGACGGCGGAGCGTTTCGGAAAAACGCTACGGGGCTCCATTTTGAGCGTGGTTTGCTGCTACGGCTTGCTGGCGTTCTTGCGCATCTACTGGTGGCAGCGACAGCAGTTGGGATGGCCTGAGTCGACGGCGACGAGCACTTCCGCGGCGGCCGGAGTTCGGGCACCCGCGGGTTTGGCATTGCAGTGCGCGGGAGGGGGAGCTGGTTGGTGTGTTGGCCTCCTGGGGGCTTTATGAGCACGGTGAAGCACTCCGTCATGGGCATGCGCGGCTATGGCCACGGCTGCGCCATGGCCGGCGGCGAGAAGCTCTCGGCCGCGACGGCATCGGTGTTAGAGGAAGAAATCGGGCCAGGGAAGAGGGGGAAACAGCACAGGAGCTCACAGCGGGTGCAACGGTGGCCTCGGCGAGCTCGGGGAGGCACCGGAGCGAGCGGAGCATCGAGGGGGATCTCCGGCGGCCGAGGTCGGAAACGGTGGCACTGGCAAGGCTTTAGGGCATCCGGCGTTGCGTAGCTCAGCGAGGAGGTCGAGGACGACGCGGCGGAGCTTATGGAACTGGCGGAGGGGCGAGGGAGGGCTGGTGGCTACGGCTATGGCGAACGGCGGCGACGGCTGCGCTCGGGGATCACAGGGAAGAGAGGGAAAGAGAGAGCCAGAGGAGGGGGAGAGTGTTCCGGGGAGAGGATGAGGACGCGGGAGAGTGAGGAAGAGAGGCAGGGAGGTGCGTGGCGTCTCCGGGCGTCGAGGAGGAAGCAGGAGGTGGCCGAGGCCTCTCGGGCGCGCGCCACGCCTCGCCTCTGTCCTTCTGGCGAGGGAGGAAGACGACAAGGGAGGGGGTGGAGATGGGCTGGGCCGGCTGGGCCGGTTGGTGGCGCCAGGTAGGCTGCGGGTAAGTGGCCCAGGTAGGTTTCCTCTCTCTCCTGTTTTATTGTTCTGTTTGTTTTATTTTTATTTAATCTTTTGCCACTGTTTTGAATTTAAAATAATTCAAACAATGCCAAAAGCTCCTCTGAATATTTTTATTTTGCTATATGGACTTTTCCAAAAGCTCATAAAATATTTCAGGGGTATTTGAAATTATATTCTAGTTATATGAATATAACTCAAATTCAAATAGCTAATGATTTAAATTCAAAGTCCCAAAAATAAATCCTTAAAAATGTTCAATATTTTGGTTGGGACCAGAACCCTTACCAAAAATTATCAAACATTTAAGAAGAGCATTTGGAGCAATGAATGAGATTTTTAGGGTTTTTGCCCTTCTTTTATTTAGGGTTTTGAGGCTTCTGAATTCCTCAGTTCAAGTTTCAGAAATTTAAACATGATGCACAGATGGAAGCAAGCATAGGTCAGGCCAGAACTAGAGATGTGACACATTACTCCAACAGTAGTCCCCGAAGCTGCTGAGGCTCCGAGGGAGATACGTCGTGGGGCCTCAATAGTTTCATTCTTCTGGTGGCGGAATCTGGGCCTTGCTTGCCATCTTCCTTCTGGTCGACTATCTGGAGTCGGACTCGTAGAGGGTCGTCTTCCCCCCTAAGGAGTTTGAAAGTCGCGGCGGGAACCAGGCGGCGTGCCTGATACGCTTCCCGCAGCCGCCCATCGCGGACCCATCGCGCGGCGCCACGCTGCAGGGACAGTCTGCCCACCCACGCGCGCGACGGGACAGGCCGGCAGGCAGGGCCCGCCACTACCGCGCCTTGGCACGCGAACGGATCCGTTGCGGCCTGAGCGGACGGTTGGGGTTCCCACGTTGTTACTGTGCGCAGTAACTTCGTGGGGTAAATCGTGGGGGGCGTGGGGTCCCGCGTGCAGTTAATCCCACGCCTGCCCCATCGGCTTCTCAGTCCACGAGGCTATAAGTAGGCGGGGGGAGAGGAGCGGTGAAGCACGCGCGCCCATCTTCCCTGCTCCCCCGCCTACTCGCCGCACCAAACTACGCCGCGCCCGCAGCGATGAGCTCTTCCTCCGCCGCCGCGGCTCCTACCGTGCGTTCCGGCGTGTGGGACGGCTCCGAGGTGGATGACGACCTCATCGAGCTCCTCCGCAAGAAGCGTCGACTCCCCGGCGCGAACTTGGTGCGAGCCCGTGCCGCGCCGGCGAGGGAAATAAGGCCGGCGCCGGAGGAGGGCGAGCGGGTCATATTCCGCTCGCACCTCATGCGCGGCCTGGGGCTGCCGGCGAGCGGTTTCTTCTGCTCCTTCTTGGAATTCAACGGGCTCCAGCCGCACCACCTCACTCCGAACACGGTGGTGCTGCTGGCCGCCTTCGCCACCCTGTGCGAGGGTTTTCTCGGGGTTCTCCCCACCATCGAGCTGTGGGGAGAGTTCTTCCAATCCAAGCTCGGCACGCACGTCGCCGGCATGCCGGCCCAGTGCGGCACCTTCATCGCGATGCGAAGGTCGACCGCTGACAATCAATTTCCCTCCATCCCGCTGATCAAGTCGGTGAAGATGTGGCAGTGCTCTTACTTCTACGTGAAGAACGTCGCCCCAGAAGGCGACTGGGTCAATCTGCCGCCCTACGAAGCCGACGCGCTGGCTGGAAGGCTTCCCAACTGGTCCCACCGGGTCAAGATGCTGACTCCCGCAGGTGCCGCCACCGTCGCGCGACTCCGAGTGCTGACGCAGTCAGAGGGCCTGGTCGAGGCCGGCTTGCTCGCCGCCTTCGTGGTGCGCTGAGACCTCCCTCTCCAAGGCCGACCTCATTTGATCAGTCAGATGAGCGATCACCGCGACCCGAGTCGGATGTGCACCAGGGACATGCCCCATGCGGAGGTGGCGAACATGGTGAACCACATCGCGAACTGCGAGCTTGCGGCAGATTGGCAGTTCGGCAAAGAGCCGTACTCGCGCGCCAACCCCCTGCCTGTGGTAAGTCATCTTTCTTGTTCCTCTATTTTTGTAGCCGAGTCCGACTTCTGATTTCCTTTGTTTCTTCGAGTCAGAACCCCCTCATACAGCCTTCAGCTGGCGCCACGGGACCGCACCGCGAGTTCATCCCTGAGTGAGCGGAGAGCAACGTTGACGACCCCGACTTGGGGGCAGCAGCGATGGAGGCCGATGCCGAAGGCGGTGGAGGAGGAGGAGCAGGAGACGGCCTCAGGCCCTCGGCCACCTTCGCCAACTGGCCTGAGGATGACACCGAAGGGGAAGTCGCCCCGCGCCACCAATCGAAAGCCAGCCATCCAGGCGCGAGTTCCTCCACCGGCTTGGCCGGTCAAGTCGGCGCGAAGAAGCGCCGGGCCGGGCCGAGTTCGCTCAGCGGCCGACCGAAGAAGTTCAAGGGGGCGGCAACCGTGACCAAGCGGGAAGAGGCGGTCGCGAAGGCCAAGCGCTTCCGCAAGGAAGTGAAGAAGCCGCCACTAGTCTCTGCGTAAGTGTTTTCTGCCTTCGTCTTGTTTTCTTTTTGATGAATCTTTTCCGAGTCCTTTATATTCCTTCTTTGCTTCAGGGCCCCCCTTTCCCTTGAGAGGGTCGCCGTCCCCTCCGTCATGGGGTCGGCCGAGACGTCCGCCAATACACGGGGATCGACCCCGCCGTTGACCTTCGGGAGGCGATGGAGCGAAACGCGCGGGAGAAGCGCGACGAGGAGGAGGCCGACCGTCTGGAGAAGGCGGAAGCTGAGAAGGCGGCGGCCTCCGCCCATAAGAAACTGGAGGAGGCCGAAGTCGTCGTCGCAGCAAGACGGCGAGCTGAGGAGACCACGCACGGCCAGTCGGCGTTGCTCGTCATCCCGCTAAACTCCGCACCGCCGCCCCCGGAGTTCACGGGGCAGACTGGAGAGGCCGGCGGGGAGAACCCCATCATGGAGAAGGACGGCAGTGAAGCCTCCACGTCGGACACGGCCGCGCCGCCACCGCCGCCTCCACCGCCGTCCCGGAGTGCGCATGGCAAGCAGCCGGCAGGCTCGCCGGTGCCGCCGACTGAAGACGAGGCCGTGGCGAAGCTGCTCCTTCAAGTCGCCTCGCCAGCGCACCGCCGTCTTGAGAAGGCGACCTCGGCGCCACGGCCCTTGGAGACCGGTGCCGCCAGCTCGGCCATTCCAGACGCCGAGGCGACGAGCGCTGCGCCCGTTGGGTGGGTGCGAGGAGGCGGCAATGGCCCGCTGAACGAGGCACTCCTGGACGTCCAGGCGAAGCTGCGAGCTGAAGGTGACGCCATCCAGAGCTGCACCAAGGCGCATCTGGCGTCGCGAGTAGCTATCCGGGTATGCTTTCTTCTTTGACTTTGTTTTTTCTCGTTCTTCTCTATGGGGGCGCGCCAGCGCACCCACTAGGTGTAGTCCCCGAGTTTCGGGCCGGCTGCTGAGCAGGCGGCCCAGAACTCCATCTAGCGAGTTCCCTATATTTATCTTGTCTGATTGTTTATCACAGGAGTATCACAACCTCCACGTCACTGCCTTCAACCGCAACGTTGAGCAGTTGGGGAAGCGGACTGCCGACTTGTCGGAGAGCCGGAGTGAGTCCTTTCTATTTTTCGCGGGGGCGCGCTGGCGCACCCGCGGGCTGTAGTCCCCGAGATTCGGGCCGACTACTGAGCAGTCGGGCCGGATCTTCCCTGCGACCTTCTTTGTTGACGACTTAACGTCCTTTTACTTTGTTCTTTAGAGGCCAATGCTGCTCTTTAGGAACGGCTGGGCGAAGTCAGCACCGCCTTACGTGCCAAGGAGGAGGAGTGCAGAAAGCTCGCCATAGAGCGCGACCTGCTAGCTGCGCAGCTGGCGGAGCAGAAGGAGCTGCTTAAGGCGGCACAGGACGAGGCAGAGAAGAGAGAGACTGCTCTCATGGCCGAGTTCGAAAGCGAGCGCTCCTCCTGGACTGACAAGGAGGCGATGCTGACCTCCGGCTTCCATGAGATCGAAGACATCGTCGACGGTGAGTTTCTTCGCTTCCTTTCTTTGAGCCGCTGACTGTAAGTCAGGCCGACTCCTGACTCTTTGTCTTGCTTCTTTTTTGCTTTGGCAGACTTCCTCCCTGGCCACTCGCAGGCGGTCACTCGGGACAACGAGGCTGATCGCGAGGCGCGGAGGGCAAATGGTGCGGAGATCGCCGCCAACGCCCCCTGACCATCGATGAGCAGCTTCTGAGCATCGAGACTCGTCTGCGGCCGGCCCATCAGCTGCTGCGCCGACTTCAACGTGCCGGTGCTCAGGCGATTGCCGCCCTGTGGCCAAACATGCCGGTTTTGCGCACTCCCAGTCGGACCGCCGATTGGCTGGAGGTCGCGGTTGGCCGTCTTGAGGCTTGGAAGGGTTCCTCGGCCCAGGCTGGAGCGCGTCGGGCCTTGGAATTTGTCAAGGCTTGGTATCCAGGGCTGGACCTGGACCGGCTGGCCGCATTCTGGTCAGAGGCCCAGGCAGAGCTGGTGGCTGTGGAAGGCGCCCTCGTCGAGCATGCGGTGGCGATTGCCGACTACACGGACACCAGCGTCTTCGTCCCTGAGCGGGCTGTGAACGGCGAGGAGGTGCCGCCGGAGTGGTTCAGGATGAACCCGGACTATGACAAGGACTCGGCGGAGGTGATTGGCTACAGCGCTGAGGAGGAAGGCGAGGCGGAGGATGGAGGCGAGACGGAGGTGCCAGAAGACGGAGCGGGCGACTAGCCTCAGCTCGACCGCACCTCCAGCAATGAGCCGCGTCCGACCGGGCCGGCTACCGCCGGCGACGATCAAGCCGAGACTGCCCAGCTGGCCGCCCTGGCGCCTGACACCGCCGTCTCCTCCGACCCTCCGAACCCGTCTGCCGCTTCTTAGGCTGCCGTCTTGCCTTTCTTTTATCTGCTTTCATAGTCTTTGAAGAACTTGTTAATTTGCACAATTCCACCCGAGGGGTGTATTTTGAACTTGCCCAAGGGCCTATGTTATGTAAATATATATCTGAATTCTATCTTTCCTTGCTCATCGCTCTTTTGGCTTTTTCCTTTGCCGCCTTCCCCTAGTCGCCGCCTTGCCAGACGGACAACCGCTCTACGGACTGCCGCTGGGTCAAATGCTTGGCTACTTTAGGGAAGGCAAGTACTTGGCCTTTTTTACAGTCTTTTAACAAGTTGGATAGAAGGCGGCAAGCCGACTATTCAAGAGTCCACTTTGCGAAGAGAGGCTGGAAGCTGGCTTGTGCTATGTTTATGCTTTGAGTCCTTAGCCATTTTTCGTGTGGGCGCCCATTCTTCCTTACTCTCTGCCCAGCAACAGTCGCTCTGTGGACTGCGGCTTCTGATAGGAGACGGCTTAGGCATCGCACACTACTTGTCCGACTGCAGGAAGCATTTCATAGCGCAAGAAGGCGAGTCCCCGGGCATAACAAAGAGTATCATACTCGAAGGCATAATTCTCATCATACAGATAACAAAAAGGGCAGTCCCCGAGCTCGCCTCGGGGGGCCCGAAGTCTTGGTACTTTTAATACAAAGGGTAGCGCGGTACATACTGCATCAACTGTGAAATCTTCAGAGAAGATTTGCATTCCATGGCCGTTCCGACTCTTTGCCGGAGTCGTCTCTCTTGCGTGCTCGGGGCTTCTGGGCGTCGATCAGGTAGTAGGAGTCGTTGCCCAGCACTTTGCTGATGATGAAGGGGCCTTCTGAAGGCGCCAACAACTTGTGCTGGCCGGCTGTTCGCTGGATCAGTCGGAGCACCAGGTCGCCCTCTTGGAAAGATCTCGGCCTGACCTTCCTATTGTAGTATCGGCGCAGGCTCTGCTGGTAGATGCTGGACCGGCTGAGTGCCAACAGCCGGCCCTCTTCCAGCAGATCGACACCGTCTTGACGTGCTTCTTCTGCTTCCTCCTCGGTGTACATGATGACTCGCGGGGAGTCGAACTCTATGTCCGTTGAGATGACGGCTTCCGCACCATAGACGAGGAAAAAAGGCGTGAAGCCGGTTGACTTGTTTGGAGTCGTGTGCAGACTCCAGAGGACGGCTGGCAGCTCCTCAAGCCAACAGTCGGTCGAACGCTCGAGTGGTTCGACCAGTCGAGGCTTGATGCCAGATAGGATGAGGCCGTTTGCTCGCTCCACCTGGCCGTTTGACTGCGGATGGGCAACGGACGCTAAGTCCAGTCGGATGCCCTGTGTCATGCAGAAACGGGCCAAGGCGCCTTTGGCAAAATTTGTGCCATTGTCGGTGATGATGCTGTGTGGTATGCCATACCGAACCATGATGTCGGCGATGAAAGTCACTGCAGTTGGACCATTCAACTTCTTGATGGGCTTTGCTTCTATCCACTTGGTGAACTTGTCCACCGCAACAAGTAAGTGAGTTAGGCCGCCTCGGGCCGTCTTGAATGGTCCCACCATGTCCAGGCCCCAAACCGCAAAGGGCCAGGCGATGGGGATAGTCTTGAGTGCAGAAGCCGGCTGAAGCGGCTTGGAGCGAAACTTCTGGCATCCCTTGCATTTTTGGACTAACTCCTTGGCCTCTTCTAGGGCAGTTGGCCAGAAGAAACCGTGCCGAAAGGCTTTGGCGACGAGTGCTCTTGAAGCCGCATGGTGGCCACACTAGCCTTGATGGATATCTCTGAGAATTGCTTGGCCTTGCTCTGGCTCGACGCAGCGCTGGTAGACACCAGTGACGCTGCGCCTGACCAGCTCTCTGTTGATTATGGTGTAGGCTGCCGCTCGGCGCTGCACTTGCCGAGCCAAGATTTCATCAGTTGGCAACACTTTGCTCACTAGAAACTTGAGAATGGGTTGTGCCCACGAGGGTGCTGCTACTTCTTCGACTGACACCAGTGCGACTTGGACAAGGGCGGCTGGGCTAGGAGGCGGCAGGCTGGAGTCTGCGGCCGCTTGTTGGATCGCCGAAGTCCCCGGGTCGACTGGCGCAGTCCCTGGGCTAACTAGCGCAGTCCCCGGGCCAAGCTCTGGGGTCTTTGGGCTGGTTGCCGCAGTCCCCGGGCCGGGTTCTGAAGTCCCCGGGCCGGCTTCAACTGCGGTTTTCTTGGAGCCGCCTGTAAGAATTCTCGCACCGTCTGCTGAGGCTCTTGAGTCGGATCCGACTTCTTCGGGGGTAGCCGGCACAAAGATGGAGTCTGATTCTGGTGAAGGCTTGATACACGGCTTGAGGAGGCACAAAAGAGCGACGCCGGACGGTATCGCTTGGCGGGTGGAGCCGACTCGTGCCAAGGCGTCTGCTTGGTCATTGTCATTTCTTGGCACGTGAAGGAACTCGCACCCCTCAAAGTATCCGCTGTGCTGCTGCACCAGGAAGTGGTAGCTCGCCATGTTTGCATCTTTGGCGTCCCAGTCGCCAGATGACTGCTGGACCACCAAATCGGAGTCGCAATAAGACAGGATCTGGCGAATGCCGAGTTCTTTGGCAAGCCGGATCCCATGAATGAGCGCCTTGTATTCGGCGACGTTGTTGGAGGCGGTGAAGTGGATCTGCAGCGCATACTTGAGCTTGTCGCCTTTAGGGGAAGTGAGGACGACGCCGGCTCCCAAGCCAGTGCGCATCTTGGAGCCGTCAGAATGCATCCGCCAATGGGTGGAGTCGGGCACTGGTGGCAGGTACTGGGTCTCGGCCCAGTCGACGAGGAAGTCAGCTAGCGCTTTCAACTTGATGGCGGTGCGGGGCTGGTAGTAGATGGTGTAGGGAGCCAACTCTATAGCCCATTTGGCCACTCGGCCTGAAGCGTCTCGGCTTCCAATGATCTCGGCCAATGGGGCTGTGCAGACCACAGTGATTGGATGCTCTTGAAAGTAGGGCTTCAACTTCTTGGCGGCAAAGTGCACGCCGTAGCACATCTTCTGGTAGTGGGGGTAGTTCTGCTTGGAGGTCGACAGTACCTCGCTCAGGTAATATACCGGTCTCTGGACAGGTAGCGCCTTGCCTTCCTCCTTGCGCTCCACCACAATGACTGTACTGACTACCCGGCTGGTGGCGGCGATGTATAGGAGCATGGGCTCTTTAGGAGTCGGAGCCGCCAGCACAGGGGGAGTAGTCAACATCTTCTTTAGCTGGAGAAATGCTTCATCCGCCTTGTGGTTCCACTCGAAAAAGGTGGTCTTCTTCATCAGTTGGTACAAAGGGAGAGCCTTCTCGCCCAGCCGACTGATGAATCGGCTGATGGACACCAAACAGCCAGTGAACTTCTGCACATCTAGTAGTCGGCTGGGTACTTCCATCCTCTCGATGGCCTTGATCTTCACAGGGTTGCACTCTATGCCACGTTCAGAGACCAGGAAACCGAGAAGTTGGCCGGCTGGTACTCCGAAGACGCACTTCTCAGGGTTGAGCTTGATCTGGAATCAGCACAGGTTCTCAAAGGTTTCCTTGAGGTCTTCCAGCAGTGTTCCTCGCTTTTCCGTCTTCACCACCACATCATCCACGTAGACGTGGGTGTTTTTGCCGAGTTGCTTGAGGAGGCACTTCTACATGGAACGCTGAAAGGTGGCGCCGGCATTCCTCAAGCCGAACATCATGGTCAGGTAGCAGAAGGCTCCAAACGGCGTGATGAAGGCAGTCTTCAGTCTGTCTGCCGGGTTTAGCTTGATTTGATGATATCCTGAATATGCATCTAAGAAGCTCAACAGCTCGCATCCGGCTGTGGAGTCTATCACCTGATCAATTCTTGGCAGAGCAAACGGGTCCTTGGGGCAAGCTTTGTTGAGGCTTGTGTAGTCAATACACATCCGCCACTGCTTGTTCTTCTTCAGCACCAAGACCGGGTTTGCCAACCATTCTGGAAAAAATACCTCCATAATGAAGCCGGCTGCCAGGAGCCGGGCTATCTCCTCTCCAACAACTCTTCTCTTTTCTTCTGACAGACGGCGCAAGGGCTGCCTGACGGGCTTCACATCAGGTCGGACATGTAACTTGTGCTCGGCGAATTCCGTCGGTACACCTGGCATGTCTTTAGGGGACCATGCAAAGATGTCTCGATTCTCACGGAGGAAATCGACGAGCTCACCTTCCTATTTGCTGTCAAGGTTTGCACCGATGACAGCGTACCTCTCTGGGTGCTCCGGGTCCAAGGGTATCTTCTTCGTCTCTTTAGCCGGCTTGAACGAGCCCTCAGCTTCTGACTCCTTGGGGTCGGGCGACATCTCTGGCTGCTTTCCGGCCATCGCCATGACTCGATCAAGGAGCCGCTTCTCAGTTGTGATTACCAGGGACTCGGCCAGCCGAATACTCTCAGCCGCGCAAGCGGACGACTTTCTGTAGTCGCCGGCTATGGTCAGAATCCCCTTGGAACTCGGCATCTTCATCTTGAGGTAGGCGTAGTGGGGGACCGCCATGAACTTGGCCAAAGCAGGTCAGCCAAGCAATGCATGGTATGGGCTTTCGAGGTCCACCACCTCAAACCAAACTGGCTCTCGGCGGAAATGATCTTTGTCTCCAAAGAGGACGTCTATTAGGATCTTGCCGATTGGTGAGCAGGAGAGGCCAGGTACAATGCCGTGGAACACAGTCCGTCTGCTCTGGAGCTGTATTTGCTTGATTCCTAACTTCTCCATGGTATCCTTGTACAGGATGTTGATGCTACTGCCTCCATCAGCACTCGCGAGAAGCGAGCGGCCCGCCTATCTGTGGTTAAGGTGGCACTCAAAACTAGGGCATAGGTGCCTGGATTCGGCATCACCTCTGGGTGATCAGCTCTGCTCCAACTGATAGGCTTCTCGGACCAATGCATGAACTCCGGAGCATCTGATGCTACTTCATTTACTTCTTCCTGTTGCAGCCGTCTGCTGCGTCGATCATCAGCCACACTGGTGAACACCACAACGGCTCCGTGTTCTTCTGGGTACTCATCTCGTACTGCGCCGACTGGCCGGGAAGCCGGCTGCTGGGGCGGCGGTGGAGGCGGCGGCCCAGCAGGCGGGGGAGGAAGGAGGCCGTCTCCCTTGGCGATTCTGGTCAGCCAGTGGCACTTTCGGGTGGTATGGTTTGACGGCTTCGTGTCGCTGTGGAACTTGCAGGGACCATCTAGAGTCTGCTCATAAGAGAAGGCCGGCAACCAGTTGGACTTGCCGCCTTTCTGTCGCTTGGTCGGAGGCTGCCCCTCCGGCTGCTGGTCTTCGACTGTCGCAACCTGCCGACTACTGGAAGTCGGCTGTGAGGCCTTGCGCTTGTTGTCGTTCTGTTGTTGTCGCTGACTGGCGTCTCCAGCCGGAGTTCTGGGAGCCTGAGGAGCCACCTTCCCAGTCGCATTGACTTGAATCTCCGTCTTCATGGAGGAGTCGGCCATGGCGTACTTGTCTGCTATGATCAGCAGCTCGTCAAGGGTTTCCGGCTCGTCGCAGAGGAGCATGTGCTCGAGGAGGGTGCCTTCTCTGCACCCGGCGGTGAAGTATTCGATAGCCTGCACCTCGTGCACGCCCTCGCAAGAGTTCCGAAGCTCGGCCCAGCGCGTGAGGTAGTCGCATGTTGACTCGTCGGGGCCTTGCACGCACAAGGAAAGCTGGCGAGGCTTGGGAGGTCGCTTGTACGTGCTCGTGAAGTTGTGGATGAAGGCTTCGGTGAAGTCGACCCAGCTGTTGATGCTGCGAGGCTTCAAGCTCTTCAACCATGTCCGGGCCGTGCCCTGGGGCATGAGTGGAACATACTTCACGGCAACCCGCTTGTTCCCGTTCGCTATGCTGACGGTTGTGGAGTAGTCAACAAGCCAGTCTTCCGGCTTCATGGAGCCGTTGTATTTGGGCGTATCTCGGGGGAGCGTGAACCCTTTGGGAAAGGGCTCATCTCGGATGCGGGGTCTGAAGCAAGGCGGACCCAACTCATCTTCTTCTTCCAGCGCCAGGGATCGGTGGAGTCGGTTGATCCGGTGGCGGGCATCGTTCTCTCCGACTCCTTCTCGGCGGCCAAGGCGGCCACCGAGAGTCGGATGCTCAACGGGTGGCGGGGAGACTCGTCTTTCTCTTCGCGGTGGGGGAGGCAGGTAGTCGCCCTGCCGTTCCACTGCTCTTGGGCGGCCGTCTTGGTCGCGCTTGATGGTGATGCGAGTCCGACTGTGGATGACAGCCGGCTCTTTGTCTTTCCTTCTGCGGACTCCGCCAGTCGGCGTCCGAGACATCGCGCCTTGATCTCGGCGGGGAGGCAGGTCGTCGTCCGGTTGCTGCGGTGCCTCCGTGCGGCCGCCGGCTGCATTCTGCGTGGCAGCCGCGTCGAGGAGCTGCTGGACTCGCTCCGTCATCATGCGGCGCTCTTCGCCTTCAAAGTTTTTTAGCTCATCCGTCGCCGCCTGGGCGGCGCGGATGTTCTCCACAGGTGTGGCGTACATGGGGCGATTGGCCCCGAACAGGTGGGCGATGGCCACACCGCGCTGCTGGACCGCGCCTAGGTGGCTAGGCCCAGTCGGAGCCGGCGAGCCGCCCACAGCATGATCCATCTCACGCTGGTAGGCTTCTAACAACCGCCTCCTGCTTGCCATCTTCTTCGCGCCTTCGATGATCTGAAGATGGCGCGCCTCCAACGTCTTGGCGTCTGCGTCTTCCGGAATATGCGCGGTCAGGTCTTGCAAAGCTGCGTCGAGTGGGTCATGAGCTCCCTCGCCGGAGCGCTCGCCATGACTGATGACGAGCACCTCTGTGACGGCGCTTCTGCCGCTCTCCTTGTCAGGGAGCGGCTCGTCGTAGACCACCACGTTGGTAGGGAACACGTCGAGCGAGGCGGCGTTGGAGTCGACCAGCATCGGGTCGATGGAGCCTACGGACTCCAAGTCCACCGCAGGCTCGCCGGTGATGTAGAGTTGGTCGAGGAGGCCCGCGAGGAGGCTCTCGGAGCCACCTGTGCCTGCGTCGGATGCAGGTTCGTCGGAGAGGCGAACCTTGCCGATAAGTTCGGCAAGGCAGCTGGCTGCGCAGGCGGCCTCAGCGCCGCGCAGCGCGTCGATGCAGACTCCGTCTGGCGAGCCTGGCTGGCTGCGCTCGCCAGGGAGGAAAAGGGTTCCCGTCTAGAACAGATCTCTGGACGACGGTGCACCTGGCCCCATGGTGGGCGCCAAATGTCGGGGGTTGTGTGCGACATATGCCAAAGGATGGCTTATCATGGTGGGGGCGAGTAGAACATCGTCGGTGCCTGGAAACGGGATGAGGCGAAGACATGCACGCCGGCGGATCTTACCCAGCTTCAGGGCTCTCCGAGGAGATAACACCCCTACTGCTGCTCTGCGGGGTCTCCGCATGATCACTAAGGCAAAGTGAGTACAAGGTTGCTCCTTGAGCTGTTTCTAGAGGTAGGAGAGGGCAAGGCTAGCTCTTCCCCTCCTATGTGATCTGGCTAGTGCTAATGGGTTCGAACGCTTTGCATGGGTGCCCTGGGGGGTTTATATAGGCCTACCCCCTAGGGGTACAATGGTAAAACCGGCTGGGCACGGGTCCCAGCCGTCTGTATCTCAGGTCGCCGTCTCCTCCGCCGACTATTGGGGCCCGCCGACTGGTGGGCCCCACCAACCTTCCTGGTACGGGGCCGACAGCCCTCGTCCGTCGCGGGCGGGTTTTGCCGGCTGCAGATTACTGTAGTCGTGCTTCTAATGACGCGGGCTTGGTCATGGGGTCATGGCAACAGTGCCGCCGCCTGACAGGCGATCACTGTTGCCACTCCCCGTCGTGTCTGGTTAATGGCGTGTGGGGCCCATGGGAGGGGCCAGCCGACTCCTGGGGGCCGACTCCCAACGGGTCCGTCTTCGTGGCGCTTTCACCATCTTCTGCACTCCCGCCGACCGGCGGGGCCCGCCGTCTCCGGGTCGTACAGACAGGCCGTCGTGGGCACAGAGCCCCGCCCCCAGAGGCTGATGTTAGGCTGGCATGGCAACAGTGCCGCGCCGGACGGAGATCTCCGTCGGTACGGCGCACTGTGGCCATGCCTGCCCTCATCAAACAGGGTGGTTGGAGTTGCAGGCCGACTCCCTACAGCCGGCCTCTTCGGAAGTCGCCGGCCTGGAGTCGGCGTGTCTTGGAGTCGCCTCTGGGACTCAGCTTGTCTTGGAGTCGCCTCTGGGACTCGGCTTGTCTTGGAGGCGCCTATGGGACTCGAGGGGCGCAGCTTGCCCCGATGTCTTGAAAGGTTCTGGGACTCGGGTTAGCCTACCCGTGGCCCATTACTCCGACAATATGGGACTACTACCTGTGTTATCCTGCAATTCTCATAAACACATTAGTCCCTCAACCAAGTTTGTCATCAATACTCCAAAACCAACTAGGGGTGGCACTAGATGCACTTACAAAAGTGCATAACACTCGATGGGTTCTCACACACTTCTCTCATCTCACTTTTGGTGGCAAATAGGATGAAGTTTTTCTTGTCGCTCATCGTGGAGGCACTCGATTTTGGCTTGTGGCTCTCACTCTCTTTTGGGTGGATCACTTTCTCACTCTTTTCTCCATGATGGGTGGCTTGCTTGTTGGCTATCACTTGACTATGAGACATAGGTCGTAGCACATACTCCTTCCCTTTCATCTTGAAGCTATAGTGATTGGTACGCCCATTGTGGATGATGCCGCAGTCAAATTGCCATGGTCGACCAAGAAGGAGGTGGCAAACGGACATCAGGACAATATCATACTCCAAAGTGTCTTCATATGCTCCAATTTTGAAGGAAACCTTGACCGTATGCTCAACTTTTATAGTGCCGGAATCGCTTAGCCATTGGACTTTGTATGGGTGCGGGTGCTTCATCTTGACCAATTGAAGCTTGGAGCACAGTTCTTCACTCGCCAAGTTGTGAACAACTACCTCCATCCATGATGACCTTGACGGACCTTCCATTGATGCTGGCCTTAGTGTGGAAGATGTGGCATCTTTGGTCTTCGTCTTGTTGATGTTGAAGAGTCAAGACTTTGGAGACAACGAGAGCGGGGCTCGAATCACAAAAGACTTGATCGTCTTCATCTTTGTTCACACGCTGGTGCATGGCCACTTGCTCAAGGGCTTCCATTTCCTCTTCACTCATGGAGTCATAGGTGCCATCATCATTGAGGATCATGGTGCGCTTGTTGGTGCATTGGAAAGACTTGTGGCCTTGGCCTCCGCAAGTGAAACACTTGAAGGATCTTGTCTTGACGGTCTCATCGGTTGGAGTAGAAGATGAAGCGCGCGGCTTGAAGTTGCTTGTAGTAGGAGGAGGACAACTTGAGGTTGTCGAAGTTTTCTTGTAACTTGACTTGTCGTTGTTGCTTGTAGATGGCTTGTTTGAGGTAGAAGTTGGAGGAGTCATTGAAGCTTGGTTGTTGGAGAAGCCGTAGGTCTTGGATGAGTACTTGGTGTACTTGAAGTCATCTTGCACTTGACGTTCTGCTTTGGTAGCTTGATGCACGAGCTAAATGAGGTTGGAGTAGGGTTGGAAGTCGGCGATCTTCTTGATGGGATGATTGAGGCCATTCAAGAAGCGTGCCATAGTTTGCTCATCATCTTCCATGACATTGGCTCGTATCATGGCTATCTCCATTTCCTTGTAGTATTCTTCAACACTCTTTGTTCCTTGCTTGAGTAGTTGGAGCTTCTTGAAGAGATCACATTTGTAGTAGGTGGGCACAAAACATGCTCGCATGACATCTTTCATGTGAGCCCAAGTGGTGATTGGTGGTTCACCTCTTGCTTCTCGGTGCTCAAGGACTTGTTCCCACCATATGAGCACATAATCTTGGAACTCAAGTGATGCCATAGCGATCTTCTTCTCTTCCTCATAGTTGTGCAAACAAAAGATTTTGTCGACCTTCAATGCCCATGAGAGGTACTCTTCGGGATCATTGCTTCCATTGAACTTGGGCATGGTGAACTTTAGCTTGCCGTGGCATTGCTCTTCATTGTGTTGTGGTCGAGGATGATGATGACGCCCTTGACATGGAGGATAATCAACCTCATGTTGCTCTTGGCGTGGAGGAAGTCCATGATCATCTTTCTCTTGTTGAACTTGAGGTTGAGGAGGAGCTTGTCGAGCTTGAGGAGGAGGTGGGGGAACTTGACGTTGCACTCTGGGTTGGTAGTTCCGCTCTTGGATTTCTTCTCGAAGTGCTTCCTCTTGATTGCGCCTATCACGGTTCCGTTTGGCAATGGCTTGACTTGCTTCTTGAATTGCACGTTGCGCCTCAAGAGCTTGTGCTTCATGTTGTTGTTGTTGAAGACGTTGAGCCTCGATGTCTTGATCATCTTGATGTTGTCGCGCTCGCTCTTCCACTTGGTGACGTTCACGTTGTCGTTCCTGAGCTTGTGCAAAAGGATCTTGGTGAGGTTGATGATGAAGTACTTGCTCATCGACTTGCTCTTACGGATGATTGCCGTGTAGAGGATTGCGAGATGCATGACGGTCTTGATGCATGGCTCGTCGAAGAGTGTTCGAAGTCGGTGTACTTGAGCCGGAGAAGGTGTCGTCGGAGTGTCAACTTGAGCGGCTCCGTCTTGAGTATGAAGAAGTGGAAGGAGGGCGGTTCACCAACAAGGCACGGATCTCGTCCGTCCTTGCATCGTTCTCTTGCTTGTGAATGTCGAGCTTGTTTCGAAGTAGTCTCTTGTACATTGCTCGGAGAGTCGCAAGTTAGTGGCGAGATTGTCGATGCGTATCGGGGATATACCCCGTGGTGTAAACCGCCAGAAGTATGACCCGCCCGGAGCTTGGCGATTCACGGGTAATCCGCCCGTACTTGGCGGCTCATAGTAACCCGGCGGGCGGGTCAGATGGATGACAAGGCCCAAGGCCCAGAAGACCGGCCCATGTTAATGGTGGGCCGGTTTATGAGGAAAGCACAAGGAATATTCTCTTATAAAGGAAGCAAGACTAGGACTCCACTTGTAATAGAGTAATCCAAATCCTACTAGGACTAGTCATGTAACCCGCCCCTTCAACTTATATAAGGAGGGGCAGGGCTCCCCAAAGAGGGACAAGCAAGAAGAAACAATCTCTAGGGATAGACACAAAGAGTCGGTTTACCGGCGGCTCCCTCGTAAGCATAATGAGACCTAGCCACAAATAGCATGTAGGGCTATTCCGGATGATGTTTCCCGGGGCCCGAAGTTGTCTAAACCCTTGTCTTGTGTGTTGATCTGCCCTGCGTCTCTCGTCCCACTCAACCCCTCTCAAGCTACCACATAGATGCGTTGGCCTCGCGACTAAGTCCTGACACTAAGGACATCTGGCGTGACAAATCCACGACAATGCGGTCGGTCATTGCTTGTTGCTCTTGATGCAACGCTCATTATGCACCAAAGAGGTGGCTCTTGGTGGCGAATGATGAAATGTCGTCGTCTTGCTTGATGAAGAGTGGGTTGGTAGAAGTACTTGGCCTATCCATCATTCCAAGCAAAATGTGAGTGGGAGAAAGAGAATAACTTATACCAAATGTACCTTGACCGATGTTGAAGATGGATCAAGATCACTCAAATGCGGGGAATGAAATAGCACAATTGGTACCCATTCTTGTCGGTTCTCACACCTACACAAGTAAAAGCTTATGGTGGAGCTTGGTTAGGATGGTGGCACAAAATTTGATGCAATCGTAAGTGAGGTTCAATAATGTTGGAAAAATTCACAAATTTGCAAATGCAACAAGCAGACCAAGCAAGTAGTGGTACACGGAAACACACACGCAAATAGATAAGTGGGATTATGCAAACCAAAAATGAGCCAAAATGTGGAGTCCACGAAAATGCTCTTGTTGCACAATACTAGAGAGACGCTAGCACGATTGCACAATGGGCGGATACGAAACTTGTGCACAACCTACTAGGCAAAAATGCAACGACCTCTATCCCAGGTATGCTATATGTATGGTATTTTGATGATATGATCCAATATGATTGGATATGACAATCTTAATGTAGTATGATGCTATGGTTCTTGCGTATAAGCTCTTTGCTTATTTTTCTCTCTTTGCTTAAAAGCTTGTTTGTCTCTTTCACTTTTGAGCTCTTTTCTCATGCAAAACTTCACAAACTAAGATAGCAATTGTGTATGTGATGACAACTTTGTGACACAAAATATGATGCCAAGATATGCACCACTATGATATGGTATGTATGCTATGGAGTATGACCACTAATGTGCACAAGTCACATTGCCGGCAATACTCGAAGGCTAGTCTCGATGGGTAAGCAACGCAAAAGTAAGGCTATGTGGTTATCAATGCAATGGTATGGGATGACAAAGATGTCGTCGAGGTTACCGTACGTAGCGATGATGAGTCCTTGGCGAAGATGAGCGGTGGTGATGTTGACGTCGAACTGTACCTATATAGCCGAAACGCAATAGGACACGGGAACCACGACTCAAAATCTCAAAGACCAAAGTGTGTCAAAACTTTTCGAAGTGTGAAATGGGTAAGCGATGGTGGTTGCGGAAAGCGGTGGTGGTATGCAAGTGCGTATGTGGAAAGTGGTGGTGGAACGGGGGAAAACCGAACTGAAAATGTTTATTTTCGTCAGGAATGGTCGGACGACGAAGATGGTCGGACGACCGGTAGTCGTCGGACGTCCGGCGTCGGTCGGACGTCCGGTGCCTGGGCAATTTTGGGCATGGGATGAACAGCTCGGTTTCGTGGTGGATGATGGTGGAGAGATTAAATTTCGAGCGATTTTGTGGATGGAGAAGGGTGGGGAGGGTGGGGAAATCTAGCTCCACACGTGGCAACACAAATCCATGGATCAAATCCAACAAAACTTCATAACACCAACAAATCACAAAAAAAATTGGAGCTATTTTTGGTGGGGATTTTCGGATTTAGGAAGAAAACAACAAAATCAAGCTAGAAAACACGGGGTAGGGGCTGCAAAAACGTGATCAACCTGGCTCATGATACCAAGATTATGTAGGGTTGAACCCTAGAGGCCGATCTTTCATGTTCGGAGCGGATCCCTACGAGGAACATGAGGAACACGAGGAGGGGAACGAGGGAAAAACACGAGAGAAACACTCAACCAACAAGAATAAAGTCACACATGCGCTAGATCATCGAAATGCAAAGGGATAATAGATCCAAATCCAACAAGGGATGATACATAGGGTAACCGATTCTTCTCCGTGAGGAGGTCTTGAAGATGGTCTTCTTCGGAAGGAGGTCTTGAATCCAAGTGGATCTTCTCCGAAGAGGTGTCAGTCCCTCGCGAAGGAGTAGATCCGGATGGGTGGCTGAGCGAGGCTCTATCTCACAAATGAGCTAAATCAACGCTAACCCTAGCTAGGAGGTGGGAGAGGTCTATATATAGTCTAAGAGGACGAAAGGGTAAGTGGCTTCGGCCCACACATGGGCGGACGCACAGGCGTAGGACGTCCGACGGTCACCGGATGTCCGAAGGCTCATGAGGGTTCCGACGTCCGGTGTCGGTCGGGCATCCGATGTTTTGGTTCTAGACAGCAATTCTCGGTCGTCCGGTCGGGGTCGGTCGTTCGCTGTTTTGGCTTGGGAGTGGTTGTGCCAGTCGTCCGGGTGCTGGGAGGTGTCGGACGTCCGGTTGGCGTCGGTCGTACGGCCGCTGTAGCATGCGAGGCCTGGGACTTGGCTGGTCGTTTGGAGCTTCCAGGCGTCGGTCGTCCGGTGGGCGTCGGACGTCCAGTTGTTGTCGGTCGTCCGAAGCCTGGGAGTTTCGAGCGGGCCTTCTTCTTGTGTGCTGAACTTGGTGCCCTCGCCGTCTTGTCCAAAGGGTGTAGCTGATCCGAGACTCTCCGCCAAACACCTGATCACACATAGAGTCTCCGCATGAGGTAGTAGCCATGTCTCATAAGTAGGGAGTGGGAGTTCGGAGAGGAGCGAGTTCACCTTATCTTCGATAGCCTTTGCTCGAGCTCTTGTCATGGGTCCAAGTGGTGTCGTGGGAGATGTAGACACGTCCATGGGGATGATCGTGGGATGCTCCGCATCAAAATCCCAAACCCAAACCTACAAATCCAAAGTGATTGAGCATCACTGAAGAGATTGTTCCTGTCTAGAACCGATGCTTGTTACCTTTGAGGACTGTGTATCCTCCAAACAGTTAGGCGTCATGGTCTGAGCATCCAAGAGGAATTGTGGATTGCTGAGTGACCGAGTCTGTGAAGGTTTGGAAGTCACCTGTGAAGACTTACCACTACTGTTAGGCGAGGTCTATGTGATCTTAGCTCAAGGAGAATACGGTGAGCACTGTGTGTCCGGGACTATGTGTCCTCGAGTTTAAATACTCAGCCGCTCCACCCAGACGTACAACTGTCACAGCAGTTGGAACCGGTCTATCAAATCATTGTCTTCACCAAGCCTACTGGTTCTATTTCCTCAACCCTTTCATTTCCTCAGTTATGTGTTGATGAACCTGATCATTACTGTTTGAAGACTTTGACTGAAGATTTTCTCTAATTCCTCAATCCTATTTCTTCAATCAGTTTGTCTTCATCCTGCTTATCCTATGTTTACGCTTTCTATACTCTGTGTTTTTGTCTTTCATTTCATCATGATGACTATGCTGTTGCTCTGTTATGCTTATACCTGAGCACTTATTCCGCTGCAAGTAGTTCTTCGCTTAGGAATTTTCTCACCCTGAAATTCCTCAGTGAAGAATTCATAAAAATTGCCTATTCACCACCCTCTAGTCGATGTAACGCACTTTCAGACATCACTTAGCTTGAATCTCTTGAGTGTGTCTTGAGTATATTTGGCTTGATTGGTGAAGGTTCCTTCTCTTCGTTGCTTGATTTCGAACCCAAGAAAGAACTTCAACTCTCCCATCATGGTCATCTTGAACTTTGAGGTCATGAGAGGGGCAAATTCCTCATTGAAATCTTTGTTAGGGGAACCAAAGATAATCATCAACATATAGTTGGCATACAAACAACTCCCCTTTGACCTTCTTAGTAAAAAGAGTGTGGTTGATTTTCCTAATTTCAAACCCACGATCTTGCAACAACTCGGTAGGGTTTTCATACCACGCACGTGGGGCTTGTTTAAGGCCATAGAGAGCCTTGTCGAGTTGGTACACATGATCGGGGAAATAGGGACCCTCGAACCCCGGGGGTTGTTTGACATACACCAACTCATTAATAGGACCATTAAGAAAAGCACTCTTCACATCCATTTGTTGCAACTTGAAGTTATGATGAGAAGCATAAGCAATCAACAAACAAATAGATTCAAGGCAAGCAACTGGAGCAAAGGTTTCACCATAGTCAATACCCTCGACTTGGGAGTAGCGTTGTGCTACCAAATGAGCCTTGTTGCGAACAATAATCCCATGAGCATCTTGCTTGTTCTTGAATATCCACTTGGTTCCAATGACATTATGGTTCCCCGTTGGCCTTGGCACCATTCCCCACACCTTGTTGTTCTCGAAGTTGTTGAGTTCTTCATGCATGGCATTGAGCCAATCTGATCCTGGAGCGCCTCATAGACCTTTTGGGGTTCGACACAAGAAATAAACGCGTGATGTTCACAATAGTTTGCTAATTGTCTATGAGTGCTTACCCCCTTTCTTAGGCTTCCAAACACATTCGTCATGAGATGATCTTTGGTTGTGAGCTTGGATGCAATCTTAGCGGCACGACACTCCAATTCCTCCTTAGGAGTGAGATGAGGAGTGGAAACTTGATCATTTTGAGCGTTGTCTTGAGCTTTTTCTTGATCTTGAGCTTGCTCTTTATCTTGAACTTGCTCGGAAGGGAGAACTTGACCTTGGGCATCACGTGGTGGCTCACCACCATCTTGAGGTCGATCTTTCCCTTGATCTTGCTCACTTGGTTGAGGGCCTTCACTTTGTTCTTATGAAGCGTGTGGGTCTTGGGTTGGTGATGACTCCACTTGAGTGGAGCATTGTCCTTCTCCTTCAGCCACAAGGGGTTCATCAATGGGTAGGATATGACCAACACCCATTCTTCTTATGGCTTGGGGAGGAATTTCATCACCTACATCACAAGTACCACTTTGCTCCACCTGGGAGCCGTTATTCTCGTAAAACTCCATGTTACACGTCTCCTCAATGAGTCCCATGGACTTGTTGAGGACACGGTAAGCATGAGAGTTTGTAGCATAACCAACAAATATGCCCTCATGAGTTGTAGCATCAAATTTAGACAAACGAACACCTTTCTTGAGAATGAAACACTTACAACTGAACACCCGGAAGTACTTGAGGTTGGGCTTGATACCGGTAAGTATCTCATAAGGAGTCTTGTTCAAGCCCTTGCGGAGATGAAGCCGATTAGATGCATGGCAAGCAGTGTTGATGGCTTCGGCCCAAAAGTTGTAGGGAGACTTGAACTACGCCATCATGGTCCTTGCCGCGTCCATCAACGTCCAGTTCTTCCTCTCCGCTACACCATTTTGTTGAGAGGTGTAAGGTGCTAAATATTGATGCTTGATCCCCTCATCACTAAGGAACTCATCCAAGGTGTAGTTCTTGAACTTGGTGCCGTTGTCACTTCTTATTGTCAAGATCTTTGCATTGTGTTGACTTTGAGCTTCATTTGCAAAGTCAATGACGGTTTGTTGAGTTTCACTCTTCATCTTGAAGAAATATACCCAAGTGTATCTTGAATAATCATCGACAATCACCAAGCAATACTTTCTACCCCCAAGACTATCAAAGGATGGAGTCCCAAAGATATCCATGTGAAGGAGCTCCAAGGGTCTCTTCGAGTAGATGATAGTCGTGGGAGGGTGAGCCTTCTCATGTAACTTTCCTTCGATACAAGCACTGCAAGCACGATCTTTGGCAAAACTAACATTTGTTAGTCCACGGACATGGTCCCCCTTGAGAATACTTTGCAAAGATCTCATATTGACATGGGCTAAACGGCGATGCCAAAGCCACCCCACATCAACTTTAGCCATTAGGCATGTCACGGTCTTAGTGGGTCGCTCCGAAAAGTTAATCACATAAAGACCATTCTTGACATGCTCAACAATGGCTACTTTAAGAGTCTTACTCCACAACAGGGCCACGGTATCAATATCAAAGAATGTGGCAAAGCCCATGAGTGCAAGTTGACGAATGGAAAGTAAATTTTACGCAAGGGACTCAACAAGCATGACTTTCTCGATTGTGAGATCATGAGAAACGATAACCTTGCCAAGACCCAATACCTTGGAAGATGAGGCATCACCCCACTCGACATTGGTGGGCATGGATGTAATCTTGTGCACGTCCACCACCAAGTCCTTGCTTCTGGTCATATTATTTGTGGCTCCACTATCGAGCAACCATGATCCCCCATCGGAAGCAAACAGCTACAAGAGATCAATGATTGGTTTTAGATACCCATTTTGTAATGGGTCCTTTGATGTTAGAAACAAGGGTCTTAGGAACCCAAATAGACCATTCAATGTACTCATAAGGAGAACCAACAAATTTAGCATAAACATGCCCATCACTAGCACGACATAACACATAAGGATGGTTAAAGTCGCCGGCTTTGTTGGAAGGGGTGGCATTGCCCTTCTTAACACCACCACCCTTCACATTGTTCTTCTTCTCCTTAGAATCACCCTCTCCCTCCTTCACAAAAGTTTGCTTGAGAGGAGGAGTTCGTTTGGCCTTGTCATTCTTCTTCTTGTTCTTGGACTTGGGTGCGAACCCAACTCCCTCCTTGGCCACAACTTCCTTTTGATTGCTCAAAAGGTCGTTGAAATTCTTCTCACCTTGTATGCAAGACACAAGGCCTTTCTCAAGTTGCCCCTTCAACTTGGCATTATCCTCCACAAGATGCACATGCTCACAATACAGGTTAGTAGCATTTGCATTATCAATTAAGACCATATGAGGAAAAGTGGCTTTTCCTTGGTTAGCTTCACTTGGAGTTGATCATGAGACTCCTTGAGGCTAGCATGAGCACCCTTAAAGGCCTTGTGAGCCTTGTCAAGTATATCAAACTCCTCCTCGAGTCTAGCATGGTCAACCCCAAGTTTAGCCTTCTCGGAATCGAGCACACGAGATAAAACAAGAGCATGATCAAGATCTTTCTTTAATTTAGCTTGGTCATCGTTGTGTGACTCCTTAAGAGCCATACGATGAACACGCTCTTCCTCAAGCGCATTAGAGAGATCCGATATCTCATCGGCATAGTCATGACTGTGACCTTCCATCTTAAAGTTGGTTTCTTCATTAACCTCGATCATGTCATTGGCTTCACCAAGTTGTTCCAAGAGAGCAACGAAGTGCTTCTTGATTTTCCCTTGAGCTTACTCATAAAAGACTCAAATTCATTTACTTCCTCGTTAGACCCCTTGCTTTCATCAGTGCAGTCCGTCAAGGAAGGATTAGAAATGATGGTAGTTTTGATGTTGGGGTTTACCTCGTTGGTGGCTTTGTCCATGAGGAACTTGGAGGTGATGTTCTCGTTGGGTGAATCGAAGAGAGACACCCGTGGAGTTGTGGCAATGGCAACGGAGGCCATGGCCATGGCTTCACCATCTTCGTCATCATCATCATCCTCATTGTACTCTTCTTGTGCCACCAACCCTTTGGCCGGAGTCTTCTTGGTGAAGTTGTTCTTGTTAGGGAAGGACTTGGCTTTGTCTTTTCAAATGAGCTTGCCACCATTGTCTTCCCGCTTCTCGTAAGGGCACTCCGCAACAAAGTGGCTCACATTGCCACAATTGTAACATGTTCTCGCACGTTGCTTTCCCTTGAAGCCACTTGAGTTGTTCTTTTTGAAATTGGGCCTTGAGTTCTTCTTGCTCAAAAATTGCCTTGAAGCAATAGACATGTGCTCATGGTAATCATATTTTGTAGCTTCAGGGTTGCTCTCCTCATCTTCCTATTCATCCTCTTCTTCCACACTAGCCTTGGCCTTCAAGGCAAGGTTGGGCTTCTTTGCTCTTTGATATTGCAACACCGCATTGTCGGTGGTCTTGTCCAAGATCCTCATCACCACAAACTCATCCAACACTTCAATTGAGGACAAGGTGTGGAAGTCCAGCCTTTGACGGATGACGGAGGACATGGCCTTGTGGTAAGGCATCATGGCCTTGAGGAATTTGCGCTTGATCCAATTGTCATCTGTATCCTTGCTCCCATGATCTCGGAGTGAGACCGCGAGAGTGGTTAATCTCCGGTAAAGCTCACGAGGTTCTTCATCTTCATTCATTACGAACTCATCGGCTTCATCTTGCACCACTTCATAGTTGGAGAGTTGAATGCTTGCGCTTCCCTTGTAAATGGAAACAACATGGTGCCATGCTTCCTTGGCCATGGAGAAAGGTCGGAGATGTGCAATATCTTTGGATGGAATTACATCTTGGATGATGAAGAGAGCATTCTCGTTGAATTGATGGTCCGCGGCCTCTCTAGGGGTGAAGTTGCTTGCGTCATGCGGATAGAAACCTTGCTCAATGATTCTCCAAAGATTAGTATTAACATGATTTAAATGACATTTAAAGCGATAGACCCAAGAGTCAAAATCCTCATTTTTCATAATCTTAGGAGGAGGACCAACATGATTCAAATGAGTGGAGGGAACCGGTCCTCCATAAGTAGGTGGAGGTCCAACATGGGTAAAGATGCCGCTACCATTTTTACCACTAGACAAAGGAACTTTATCACAAGAACCTTACCCCTTGTCGGAGTTAGCATCCGCCACCTTTTTAGTGGGAGCTACCACTTCCAAAGGTCTGGTGGATAACTTAAGACCATCAAGAAACTCTTTGAACATGCCTTTGACCTCGGTCGTCATGGAGGTTTTCAATGTGTCCAAATCCACATTGAATTCCTCACGTGAGACCGGGGATCCCCCATCAGCCGTAGACGAATAAGGATTCACACGGGGGTGCTCCTCCTCACCGTCTATGGTGTCAACCATACTCTTAGGACGGTAAAGTCCTTAATAAAGAGACGAGGCTCTGATACCAATTGAAAGGATCGATATAGTTGACTAGATAGGGGGGTGAATAGGCAACTAACATTTTTTAGCTTTTCTTTACCAAATTCAACTTTGCATCAAAATAAGTTATCTAGATATGCAACTAGGTGAGCAACCTATATGATGAAACAACAAGCACTCAAGCAAGCAAGGAATATAACACGATAAGCTTGCACAAGTAAAGGTGAGAGATAACCAAGAGTGGAGTCGGTGGAGACAAGGATGTGTTACCGAAGTTTCTTCCCTCTGAGAGGAAGTACGTCTCCGTTGGAGCGGTGTGGAGGCACAATGCTCCCCAATAGGCCACTAAGGCCACCGTATTCTCCTCACACCTGCTACGTCTTGAGCTTGCATTAGTTTTCCTTGAAGAGGAAAGGGTGATGTAGCAATAGTAGCGTAAGTATTTCCCTCAGTTTTTGAGAACCAAGGTATCAATCCAGTAGGAGGCTCCTCAAAAGTTCCACGCACCTATACAAACAAACAAAGAACTCGCAACCAACGCCATAAAGGGGTTGTCAATCCCTTCACGGCCACTTGCGAAAGTGAGATCTGATAGAGATAATATGATAAGATAAATATATTTTTGGTATTTTATAATATAGATGCAAAAAGTAAAGATGCAAATGAAAGTAGATTGGAAGAAAATATGATAAGAGATAGACCCGGGGGCCATAGGTTTCACTAGAGGCTTCTCTCAAGATAGCATAAGTATTACGGTGGGTGAACAAATTACTGTCGAGCAATTGATAGAAAAGCGAATAATTATGAGATTATCTAGGCATGATCATGAATATAGGCATCACGTCCGCAACAAGTAGACCGACTCCCGCCTGCATCTAGAGTATTAAGTTCATAAAGAACAGAGTAACGCATTAAACAAGATGACATGATGTAGAGGTATAAACTCAAGCAATATGATATAAACCCCATCTTTTTATCCTTGATGGCAACAATACAATACGTGCCTTGCTGCCCCTGCTGTCACTGGGAAAGGACACCACAAGATTGAACCCAAAGCTAAGCACTTCTCCCATGGCAAGAAAGATCAATCTAGTAGGCCAAACCAAACGGATAATTCGAAGAGACTTGCAAAGATAACCCAATCATACATAAAAGAATTCAGAGGAGATTCAAATATTTCTCATAGATAAACTTGATCATAAACCCACAATTCATCGGATCTCGACAAACACACTGCAAAAAGAGTTTACATCGAATAGATCTCCACAAGAGAGGGGGAGAACAATGTATTGCGATCCAAAAAGATAGAAGAAGCCATCTAGCTAATAACTATGGACCCGAAGGTCTGTGGTAAACTACTCACAACTCATCAGAGGGGCTATGGTGTTGATGTAGAAGCCCTCCGTGGTCGATTCCCCCTCCGGCGGAGCACCGACGAAGGCTCCAAGATGGGATATCACGGATACAGAAGGTTACGGCAGTGGAAATTGTGTTTTGTTGCTCCCAGGATGTTTTTGGGGTACGTAGGCTTATATAGGAGGAAGAAGTACGTCAGTGGCTGCCTGAGGGGCCCACGAGACGGGGGGGCGCCCTATAGGGGGGGCGCCCTCCTATCTCGTGGAGGCCTCGGCTGCTTCTTGACTTGCACTCCAAGTCCTCTTGATCATGTTCGTTCCAAAAATCACGCTCCCGAAGGTTTCATTCCGTTTGGACTCTGTTTGATATTCCTTTTCTTCGAAATACTGAAATAGGCAAAAAAACAGCAATACGGGCTGGGCCTCCGGTTAGTAGGTTAGTACCAAAAATGATATAAATGTGTAAAATAAAGCCCATAAACATCCAAAAGGGGTAATATAATAGCATGGAACAATCAAAAGTTATAGATACGTCGGAGACGTATCAAGCATCCCCAAGCTTAATTCCTGCTCGTCCTCGAGTAGGTAAATGATAAAAAGAGAATTTTTGATGTGGAATGCTACCTAGCATAATTCTTAATTTAATTTTCTTTATTGTGGCATGAATGTTCAGATCCAAATGATTCAAAATAAAAGTTCATATTGATAAAAGAAATAGTAACACTTCAAGCATACTAATCAAAGTAATCATGTCTTCTCAAAATAACATGGCAAAAGAAAGCTCATCCCTACAAAAACATATAGTTAGGCTATGCTTCATTTTCGTCACACAAAGATGTTCCGAACTTCTATACCCCCGATGACAAGCCAAGCAATTGTTTCATACTTAAATAATCTCAAACTATTTCAACCTTCACGCAATACATGAGCGTGAGCCATGGATATAGCACTATGGGTGGAATAGAATATGATGATGGGGATTGTGTGGAGAAGACAAAAAGGAGAAAGTCTCACATTGACGAGGATAATCAATGGGCTATGGAGATGCCCATCAATTGATGTCAACATAAGGAGTAGGGATTGCCATGCAACAGATGCACTAGAGCTATAAATAAATGCTCAACAAAAGAAAACTAGTGGGTGTGCATCTAACTTGCTTTCTCATGAAGACCTAGGGCATTTAAGGAAACCCATCATAGGAATATACAAGCCAAGTTCTATAATGAAAATTTCCCACTAGTATGAAAAAGACAACTTATGAGACTCACTATATGAAAAACATGGTGCTACTTTGAAGCACAATATATGAGACTCACTACATGAAGAACAAGGTGCTACTTTGAAGCACAAGTGTGGAAAAAGAGATGGTAACATTGCCCTTTTTATTTATTTTCTTTTTTTCCCTTTTTTTCTTTTTTGGGCCTTCCTTTTTTTCTTTTTGCCTTTCTTCTTTTTTCTTTCTTTTTTTTCTTTGGGCAATGCTCTAATAATGATGATCATCACACTTCTATTGATTACAACATATGAATTAGATATGACTCTATATGAATGCCTCTGGCGGTGTACCAGGATGGTGCAATGAATCAAGAGTGACATGTATGAAAATTATGCATGGTGGCTTTGCCACAAATACGATGTCAACTACATGATCATGCAATGGCAATATGACAAAAGTAAAGTATGTCATGATGATGAATGGAACGGTGGAAAGTTGCATGGCAATATATCTCGGAATGGCTATGGAAATGCCATAATAGGTAGGTATGGTGGCTGTTTTGAGGAAGATATAAGGAGGTTTATGTTTGATAGAGCGTATCGTATCACGGGGTTTGGATGCACCGGCGAAGTTTGCACCAACTCTCAAGGTGAGAAAGGGCAATGCACGGTACCGAAGAGGCTAGCAATGGCAGAAAGGTAAAAGTGCGTATAATCCATGGACTCAACATTAGTCAAAAGAACTCATATACTTATTGCAAAAATTTAGAAGTCATCAAAAATCAAGTATTATGCGCATGCTCCTAGGGGGATAGATTGGTAGGAAAAGACCACCGCTCGTCCCCGACCGCCACTCATAAGGATGCACAAGCCAGGTACACTTCATGTTTCAAATTTGTTACACAACTTTAACCATACGTGCATGCTACGGGACTTGCTAACTTCAACACAAGCATTATTTAAATTCATAATCACCCAACTAGCATGACTTTAATATCACTACCTCCATATCTCAAAACAATTATCAAGTATCAAATTGATCATAGCATCCAATTCACTTCCTATGATAGTTTCTATTATACCCAACTTGGATGCCTACCATTCTAGGACCAATTTTATAACCATAGCAAATACCATGATGTTATAAAAGACTCTCAAAATAATATAAGTGAATCATGAGAGACTAGCAATTTCTACAAAAATAAGCCACCGCCGTGCTCTAAAAGATATAAGTGAAGCACTAGAGCAAAAATTATCAAGCTCAAAAGATATAAGTGAAGCACATAGACTATTCTAGCAAATTCTAATCAAGTAGGCTTATCCCAAAAGGTGTGTACAGCAAGGATGATTGTGGTAAACTAAAAGGCAAAGACTAATATAATACACGATGCTCCAAGCAAAACACATATCATGTGGCGAATAGAAATATAGCTCCAAGTAAAGTTACCAATGAACGAAGACGAAAGAGGGGATGCCTTCCTGGGGCATCCCCAAGCTTAGGCTTTTGGATATCCTTGAATATCTTGGGGTGCCATGGGCATCCCCAAGCTTAGGCTCTTTCCACTCCTTATTCCATAGTCCATAAAAGCTTTAACCAAAACTTGAAAACTTCACAACACAAAACTCAACAGGAAATCTTATAAGCTCTGTTAGTGAAAGAAAACAAAACTACCACATAAGGTACTGTAATGAACTCATTCTTTATTTATTTTGGTGTTAAACCTACTATATTCCAACTTCTCTATGGTTTATAAACTATTTTACTAGCCATAGATGCATCAAAATAAGCAAACAACACACGAAAACAGAACAGTCTGTAGCAATCTGTAACTAACGCAAACTTCTGGAACTCTAAAAATCCTACAAAAATAGGAAGTCCTGGAACATTTGTCTATTGATCAGAATCAAAAGGAACCAACGCAAAAGCACGATTCTGTGATTTAACAAAAGTAAATTCGTGCGCGCAAAGTTTCTGTTTTTCAGCAGAATCAAATCAACTATCATCATAGGTTATCCTATAGGTTCTACTTGGCACAAACACTAATTAAAAGATAAAAACACATCTAAAAATAAGGTAGATGCAAGATTTATTACTAAACAAGAAAAAAACAAAAAAGACTTGCCTCCCAACTAGCGCTATCGTTTAACGCCCCTAGCTAGGCATAAAAGCGAAGATAGATCTAACGAGTGCCATCTTGGGCACTAAATTCATAAGTAGCCCGCATGATAGATTCATAAGGTAATTTGACTTACTTTCTTGGAAAGTGCTCCATGCCTTTCTTTAATGGAAATTGGAATCTAATATTCCCTTCCTTCATATCAATAATCGCGCCAATCGTTCTAAGGGAAGGTCTACCAAGAATAATAGGGCAAGAAAGATTGCAATTTATATCAAGAACGATAAAATCTACGGGCACCAAATTTCTATTTGCAACAATGAGAACATCATTGATCCTTCCCATTGGCTTTTTAATGGTGGAATCCGCAAGGTGCAAAATTTAAAGAGTAATCATCAAGATGATGGAAACCTAGAATATCAGATAAAGTTTTCGAAATTGTGGAAACACTAGCACCCAAATCACACAAGGCAAAACACTCATGATCTTTAATTCTAATCTTTATTTTCATGGAAACTAGAATAACACGCCTTTACAAAAGCAATCTTTCTTAGCACGCAATCTAGCGGTTCTTTCCTTGCACTCATCAATGGAAATTCTCATGGCTTTGAGAGACTCATTGATATCATGCTTAGGAGGAGAAGATCTAAGTTTAAGAGAATCAACATCAAGCGAAAGTCTATCAATGTTCCTGGCCAAATCAACAACTTTGAGCAATTTTTCTTCAAACAAAGCATTAAAATTCTTTTGAGAAATCATGAATTCTTTCACACTATTCTCAAAATCAGAGGGCATCTTCTTAAAATTACCATAAGAATTATTGTAGGAATTTCCATAATTATTAGAGGAATTACTAGGGAACGGTCTAGAATTAAAGTTTCCTCTATAAGCATTTTTTCCAAAACTATTCCTACCAACAAAATTCACATCCATAGATTCATTATTATTCTCAATCAAAGTAGACAAAGGCATATCATTGGGATCAAGAGGAGTATTTTTAGTAGCAAATAATTTCATAAGTTCATCCATTTTTTCACTCAAAATATTGATTTCTTCTATAGCATGCACTTTTTTACTAGAAGATCTTTCGGTGTGCCATTGAGAATAATTAGCCATAATATTATCAAGAAGTTTTGTAGCATCTCCTAACGTGATTTCCATAAACGTGCCTCCCACGGCCGAATCTAAGAGATTTCTAGAAGCAAAGTTCAAACCGGCATAAAAATTTTGTATGATCATCCATAAATTCAAACCATGAGTAGGGCAATTGCGAATCATCAATTTCATTCTTTCCCAAGATTGGGCAACATGCTCATGATCAAGTTGTTTAAAATTCATAATATCGTTCCTAAGAGTAATAATCTTAGCGTGAGTAAAATACTTAGAGATAAAAACATCTTTGCACTTGTTCCAAGAATCAATACTATTTTTAGGCAAAGACAAAAACCAAACTTTAGCATGATCTGAGTGAAAACGGAAATAATTTCAATTTAACAATATCATTATCCGTATCTTTCTTCTTTTGCATATCACACAAATCAACAAAGTTGTTTAGATGAGTAGCGGCATCTTCACTAGGAAGGCCAGCGAATTGATCTTTCATAACAAGATTCAGCAAAGCAGTATTGATTTCACAAGACTCAACATCATTAAGAGGAGAAATCGGAGTACTAAGGAAATCACTATTATTGGTATTAGAGAAATCACACAATTTGGTATTATCTTGCGCCATGGCAACAAGTAATCCAACACACAAGCAAACAGAAAAAGGCAAGCAGAAAAGAGAGGAGGAGATTGGGAAAGAGAGGGCGAATAAAACGGCAAGGGTGAAGTGGGGGAGAGGAAAACGAGAGGCAAATGGCAAATAATGTAAATGCGAGGGAGATAGGTTTGTGATGGGTACTTGGTATGTCTTGACTTGAGCGAAGACCTCCCCGGCAACGGCGCCAGAAATCCTTCTTGCTACGTCTTGAACTTGCATTGGTTTTCCTTGAAGAGGAAAGGGTGATGCAGCAATAGTAGCGTAAGTATTTCCCTCAGTTTTTGAGAACCAAGTTATCAATCCAGTAGGAGGCTCCTAAAAAGTCCCACACACCTACACAAACAAACAAAGAACTCGCAACCAACGCAATAAAGGGGTTGTCAATCCCTTCACGGCCACTTGCGAAAGTGAGAACTGATAGAGATAATATAATAAGATAAATATATTTTTGGTATTTTATAATATAGATGCAAAAAGTAAAGATGCAAATAAAAGTAGATTGGAAGCAAATATGATAAGAGATAGACCCGGGGGCCATAGGTTTCACTAGAGGCTTCTCTCAAGATAGCATAAGTATTACGGTGGGTGAACAAATTATTGTCGAGCAATTGATAGAAAAGTGAATGATTATGAGATTATCTAGGCATGATCATGTATATAGGCATCACGTCCGCAACAAGTAGACTGACTCCTGCCTGCATCTAGTAATATTACTCCACACATCGACCGACTCCTGCCTGCATCTAGAGTATTAAGTTCATAAAGAACAGAGTAACGCATTAAGCAAGATGACATGATGTAGAGGGATAAACTCAAGCAATATGATATAAACCCCATCTTTTTATCATCGATGGCAACAATACAATACGTGCCTTGCTGCCCCTGCTGTCACTGGGAAAGGACACCGCAAGATTGAACCCAAAGCGAAGCACTTCTCCCATGGCAAGAAAGATCAATCTAGCAGGCCAAACCAAACTGATAATAAAAAGAGACTTGCAAAGATAACTCAATCATACATAAAAGAATTCAGAGGAGATTCAAATATTTCCCATAGATAAACTTGATCATAAACCCACAATTCATCGGATCTCGACAAACACACCACAAAAAGAGTTTACATCGGATAGATCTCCACAAGAGAGGGGGAGCACATTCTATTGAGATCCAAAAAGAGAGAAGAAGTCATCTAGCTAATAACTATGGACCCGAAGGTCTGTGGTATACTACTCACAACTCATCGGAGGGGCTATGGTGTTGATGTAGAAGCCATCCATGGTCGATTCCCCCTCCGGCGGAGCGCCGGCAAAGGCTCCAAGATGGGATCTCACGGATACAGAAGGTTACGGTGGTGGAAATTGTGTGTTGTTGGCTCCCTGAATGTTTTCGGGGTACATAGGCTTATATAGGAGGAAGAAGTACGTCGGTGGCCACCCGAGGGGCCCACGAGACAGGGGGCTTCCTCCTATCTCGTGGAGGCCTCGGCTGCTTCTTGACTTGCACTCCAAGTCCTCTGGATCACGTTCATTCCAAAAATCACGCTCCCGAAGGTTCCATTCTGTTTGGACTCCGTTTGATATTCCTTTTCTTAGAAATACTGAAATAGGCAAAAAAAACAGCAATACGGGGCTGGGCCTCCGGTTAGTAGGTTAGTCCCAAAAATGATATAAATGTGTAAAATAAAGCCCATAAACATCCAAAAGGGGTAATATAATAGCATGGAACAGTCAAAAATTATAGATACGTTGGAGACGTATCAACGCCCTCACACAATGCGAGATGTCATGATTCCACTATTGGTGCCCTTGAAGGCGGCAATCAAACCTTTACAAACAAGGTTGGGGCTCTCTCCACAACTGAATTGGAGGCTCCCAACAAAACCACGGAGCTTCACCACAATGGAATGTGGCTCCGAGGTGACCTCAACCGTCTAGGGTGCTCAAACACGCAAAAGTATGGGGGAATTGTGGGGACCCCGACTCATAAGTCGAGATCACCGAATGCACGTGTACAGTGATCCCAGAGATCAATGCTCACTGAACACACAGAAGCTGAATAATAAGAGTCTTACATCCATACATATCGTTTTACACAAGTAGGACCATTATGGTCATGTCTTGAGTGTATCATCGCAGCGGAAATCTTCAATAACAACTTGGACCCATGCCATCTGCCTTAACCCTACATGCATTCCGACTGGGAAGCATCCTAGCTCGCATGTTCATCACCAAGGTACTCTTCATTATATCATGTTGTTTCATGCCTGGCCAATAAAATAACCAGTGGCAAGCCAGTGAGTACTTTGAATGTACTCGCAAGCAACCCATGTTTTGGTTCAAGATACAACAGTGCATGATATAGGTAAATTTTTGCAGAAAGCTAGTTTTGAGTGCAATGACCTGTTCAACAACTTGTAAGACATCCATCAGAAGAATTCAAGTAATCATGAGGACAGGTTACAGATATCAACATAAATAGAGTGGGCATCAACCCAACTCAATAATATCAAGTCCTTTGACTTGACCCAAGTAGACCTTCCCACTTATCCAAACACACACACTGGTTTGTAAACATGTGGACGTAGCCTAAGAGCGGTTACCCAACTGTCCTTGACCATGGACACGGCTATTCGAATAGTTTTACACTCTGCAGAGTTGCACATTTCACCCACAAGATCCGGGGAACTTCCGTGTCATCCACGACCCGCGATACCTCAAGTACCCGGGGTAAGCACCCGATCACTATCTTTCCCTAGAAGACACTAACAAGGAGTCTACTCGTTGTTCCGTATCCTCACGATGTACATCATATGAGACTCACTCAAGATCATAACATCTGAGAGGGGACACAACGGTGTATCCAGTGCCCTGTGAAAACAGTCATGGCCGCCCTACCTGGCACGACCCCGTCCCGAGAGAGAGCACCAACTCTCCCCCGTCACTAGTAATGTGGGCTCCAAGCTAGTATCAACATAGGTAATCAATAATGCCCTTTCCCATACAAGGGTAGAGTGGTTGCGCATGTAAGGTTGGAATAACGGTCGCAACTTAAACCAATCCGTTTTGAAAACAACACACACTTGCCTCGGTACACCACTTCGTCATCAAGTGGCTACCCAACCCATCATCTCCCCGGGCATAAGTGGCACCCGATGGGGTTTTCGAAAAGTCTTTTGAAAATACCTTGTCTCCATCACCATGCATATTCCCGTCCCTTTTTGCGTAGCACTACTTTAACATCCTATCTACCCCCACCGGCATAACCCCCATAAGAAGGTAGGGGTCATGCACAATGCAAGTATCAACAAGGAAGTACGGTGGCAAACCATCAAAGTGGTTACCACCTCATCATGATTCCGTTGCAATAACAATATGGTGCTATATGACATGCATAAAAAGGGTTTCATAGACATGGTCAAAGGGGTACTTGCCTGTTTTAACAAAGTCTCCGAGGTCTTCAAATATCTCTGGTCCAGCTCCGAGCATTTCATCTACTTCGTCAACTATCGTCGAAAACAACCATAATAAGCAACACGACAAGGCAAAAAAATATAAGTGCTCTAAAAATGTGAGTTGGACTTTTCTAGGTTACCTCTGGTCATATGAGGAATGACCAAGGTGATTTCATTGGATGTGGATCAATGGATATTTCTAAACATTTCGATATGATGGAATCAAGGGGTTTATGGATTTGCAAGAAGTGCACAGAAACATTATATTGAAAAATGAGCAAAGGCACCCATTTAACAAAGCATGATTTTAGAAGCCTCTCGGAGTTGGTTTTACTGGATTTGGAGTTCAAATGATTTTCCTATGAATTGGCAAAGTTGACAAATATGAAGAAATGGCTCATCATTTTGTGGGGTACAGAAAGTATTAATAAAAATGTTCATCAACTAAGTTATGAACTTAGAAGCATCTAGGAATTTGAATCATGGCATTTGGATCAATTTTGAGCTCTCTGTGATTTTCTAAAGTTCATCACAGAAATAGGAAAAATAGGATTTGATAAATATTTGTGAAGGAAATGCTTCTATAAAAATGTGACAATAGCACCATGTGGTAGGGCATGATTTTATAAACTACTAGAAATTTGAATCATCAAATTTGGAGTTAATTTGAATTATTTATGGATTTTTGAAGTTGACTGGAAAACGAAAAAGGGAATAAGGCTTTAACCTTATCCTGCGCACATGGCGACAGATAGACTGTGGGACGGCCCAGCGGCTCGGTTGCGCGGGCAGAGGTGGTGACGCCGAAGGCATACTGGGGAAAGGCGCCACCCAGCGGGGCATGCGGATCGGATCGAAGCCGTTTCCACTTAACCCGACTGGTGGACCGGCACGGTCGCCTCTGCCGCTGATGGGCGGCCCCCCTGCCAGCTGGCGGGGCGGTCGTCCTCTACCTCCCGCTCGAGGCAGAGCAGGGGAGGCAGAGCGCATGTCGGCGCTCGTCTGACGATAGCCGGCGCCTCCAGCCGTCTCCCGCGGCGCTCTGCCTATGGGCGAGCTCAGCGCGGAGCGGCGCATCCGCTGGTGCAGGTCACGGCCGCCGGAGGGGGCCGAGGTGACCGCAGCTTTGGCGGTGGCAGGGGAGGTCGTCGGCCATCCGTGGCTCTCGGCGTTCGAGCATCCCCGCGACGGTTCGAGGAGGTGGGGAGGTTCGCTAGACCACGAGGAGCCTTTGTGTGGAGGAAAGGGAGGGAGGTGAACTCGGTGTTGCTCGAATTTGAGCGAGCCGAAGCGGCGGCCGTGCGGTGGTAGGAGGAGAAGGAAGGTGTAGGAGGAGGATAAGGCTGCTCGAGGAGGTTGCTGGGGGAAAGAGAGAGTGAACTGAGGCCAGAGAGGGCTCGGGGTGGCCTTTTATGGCGGGGCGATGGTGCACCATGAGCTCATGCGTCGGCGAGGCTGTTGCCGTCGCTGTAAGCGACGGGGGAGCGCGTGGGCGTGTCTGGGGTGCTCGTGTGGTTGGTCTAGGGCAAGGGGAGAGAAGAGAGATAGCGGGGAAGGACCAGAGCATCGCGCGTGTGAGTTTGCTCATTGGAGCTCGGGCGACCGGCGCGCGTGCGAGCTGGGGCGAGAGGAGGGAGAAGAAGGTGAGTTTGCTCATTGGAGCTCTCAGGTGGCCGGCGCGCGTGCGAGCTGGGGCGAGAGGAGGGATAAGAAGGAGGGGGACAGAGGCATGGCATGTCGCAGACGTCGAGGCGCATCGTCGGGTGCGCTGGGGAGGCCCGAGGTGGCCGGAGGCGGTTCCAGTGCGAGAGTGCACTGTAGCACGCTCCAGAGCACCCAAATGGCCGGCATGGCCATTTTCTATGCAATGTGGTCACGGCCAAAGGTGTCTGGTAGCTCTAGGGGGAAGTAAAGAAGTGGGATATGGCCTTGGATGCCCTGGGGAGCCACTGGAGTGAGGAGGGAAGTTGAGGGAGAGAGAGAAGTTGCTGTCTAGGGAGGTAAATGGGGGTGTTTCACCCCTTAATCGTTGTGCAATGGCCAGGGGAGGATTACTGGAGGTAGGAGATGGTCAAGAGCAGCTATGGTACAAAGTTGAGCCCATGGAGATTAGTGGAAGAGGTCAAAAATGGCATTTTGGTAAAGTGTCAGAAGGTGTTTGATAGTGGTTTGGGCAAGTAGATGATTTCCATCTGCCATGAGACTCCATAGGGTGAAATGGCACATATAATTAGGGCCTTCCACCAATTTGGAGCTTATTTGGGCAAAGTTGCCAATGCAACTTTTGTAAACCCTAGAAATTAGCAGAAATGAACTTGTGTAGATCTAGTTGAGAAAATCACTTCCCCTTGATGAACCACTTGGTGTAGTGGCCTCATTTGGTCATGTGAACATGCTTACAAAAGTTGGGGTCAAGGAGAGAAAGTTGGTAGTACAAAGTTGTTCAAATTTGATTCTGGTCAGAGAGGGTTTTGGGGCATTTTGGTGAACCAAAATGACCTTGACTCACATGAGGCTTTGCAAGGTGATCACAATATGCATTTGTGACTTTCTGGATTTTCCTTGAAATTTTGTGAAAATATTTCCTGTAGAAATATTTCAAACCCTTGAAATGGGCAGAAATGGTTTTGGGAGGTTTTGTCCAATATTTTGAACATGACCATGTGTTGAAACTCTTATATATGGGAAATATATGCCCACTGAGTTTCCCTGATTTTTGTAAAATATTTTTAAAACAATAAAATAAATTTTGCCTATTAAAGACCATATCTGGCCTTAAGAAAAAGCTTTTAAATAATATAGGAAAATAACTTTTAAAATTATATTTTTGTGGTTTCTGGGTATCCTATATCTAATAGGAGTCAAATATATTTTTGGAAAGATTTTTACTGCCCTTAATTAAGTACTTGCAGTCCAAACCTCAATTCGGGGTTTTTTGAAAAACTAATTTTTGAAAATACTATTTGGCCAAATTATTTTTGCAAGAAATTATTTTTATGTCCTATACACATGGCATGATCATTGGGAAAGGTTTTTGGATCAAGGGGAAGGAGTATAAGAGTTGGAGGATTTATTTTATCTTTAGAGCACTTGCAAACAACAGACAAAAACCAATCAAGGCAAGGTCCAGAACACTCAAAAGTTTTTGTCAAACCACATTTATCATGATTGTTAGCTTAAGTGTAGTGGCATGAAAATCAGGGTGTGACAGACCTACCCCCCATACAAGAATCTCGTCCCCGAGATTACCAAACTAGGCGCGAAAAGGGATACAGAAACTTGGATCTGGGGTAGTCTTCAAGTCCTCATGTTGCTTCTGCTTCTGTGTAGTGCTCCATTGAGCTTGAAGTACTTGATGGTGTGGCTTCGTGTATGACGCTCTTCTTGATCCAGGTTGCTAATGGGTAGCTCGCGGTAGGTTAGATTGGGCTAGGGGTCAATGGCTTGTGTTCAATGCCCTCGTAGAGATCGGGCAAGTTAGGAAGTTGGAAACACTTCCGGGGTTGTGATGCATGGAAAGCGTTGTGCACATCAGGTAACTCAGGTGGCAACTCTAGCAGGTAACGGTCTTCTCTTCGTCTCGTAGTGATCTCAGAGGGGGTTCTTAAATCTTGGAGTGATCTCGAAGGGGGCCGATAAATCTTGGTGTGAGCTTCCCTTTGACACGGAAATGCTTGGTTCCTTTGAGAGAAGTGGCTTGCAGATATGCCTGGTTATGATGCGGAGGTTTACTTCTTGACGATGGTGGTTGGTGTAGTTCTTCCTCCTGGACATGGCGATCTTCAGATGTTCCTTGACCAGCTCAGTGATTCTTCTTTCGTCTTTGGGTAGACAAGTATGTTACCAAAATAAAGATGACAACCAACTTGTCCAAGTACTCCATGAAGACTTTGTTCATGAGGTACATAAAGTAGGTTGGCTTATTGGTGGTGGTCACGGTTGAGTATGGTCCAAGGTGTTCTTGATCTAGAGTCAAGACCCACGGTCATGGTCCGACCATGTTGTAGCTTGGTAGGGCTTAAGGGTTTCAAGGATTCTAGGGTGCGAGTGAACGTTTATCCTTGAGCACAATTACTGAGATGCCAATTGTTCTACCTAGTCCTCCAAACAGATCACCTTATACTGCTGAAAGCATCATTTTGTATAGGTCAACTCCAATCATCACTCATGCTATTCATATCCTCATGACTCCCAAGAGGAGGTCTAACAAAATCATATATGTCTACGATCCCCAAACTCATGTGTGTGGCTACCCCTAAAAATCCATGAGTAGAGCATACAAGCTTCCAAGCTGGAATAAAATAGGACAATCAAAGTGCTCATCCTATTCTTCCAAGGTCCATGCTAGTGCATCTCTATCCTAAGGAAACACATCGTATGCCGCTCCAAAATCTTGTTTCCTTTTCTATGAATTAACTCCAACAACCGTTAACTTCCATTAATCACTACATAATCCATTAATTCTACAAATCCAACGCCTATGCTGGTGTTCCACATGATCTCTTAAAGTCCTTATAATCCCCAATACTTGAAAGGGCTGCCTTACTATAGTCAGTCCACCAATTCCCGTTATTGTGATCTAGTAATACTCCAAGGTCAAGCTCACAAAGATGCCTAAATAAACTCCGACAATTAGTCCAATCTTCTAGTTTATCGTCCACCGAGAAACATGGTATCATGATCGAGATCATCAGTCTAAATCCAATTTACTCCGAACCATGTAGACATACTCAGCATCTATATTCAACTAGAATCACCTACTTAAATCCAAATCTCTTGTCCAGCGAGAATTCCTACATGTTCCCCCAAGTCATTTACGTAATATCAACTGTCTCCTATCAATATCCCATGGCTAAGTTAAATCCAAATACTTACAAGAATTCCAGCTTGTGAACACAATTATCCTACTAAATCCAATTTACTCAGGGGTAATGAAAGCTATGCTAATCTATACTCATGATCCCACCAAGTTCATCTACCAACAGAAAAGCCTCATAATCCACCAAATAGTCTCATATAATTCCTCAAGTCATTGATATAAACTCATCAAGTCATTTGTCCTCTATTCCTATATCCTCAGATTGGTCCTCCCTATGGCATCGTCAGTTCTGGTGCTATCTTAGGAAGATAATGTGCTCGTTCACTATGCCCATTAGTTCCATAATGAATCCAGTGATAAGCAAGGCTTACTGCAACTTAACTTGTAATCTTGTGATTCCGTAGGTTAAGCTCATGGTTAAGGTTTCGAGCTGGGGTATCTCATGAAGTCCTGTAGGGTCTAGGATAGGGTTCTAGTCTTGAGGTGTAAACATATGGGGTTGTACTTGGTCGAGGAGGTTGTAGCAAAAGTATTCAGTGCTTGTTGGTTGCCGAGGTGGAATCCTTGGTGCATATTGTCTTGCTTGTCTTCAGTTGAGGAGAGAGATGAGAGGGAAAAGTAGCATAGAGGAGGGGAATGCCTAAAGGGGGTTCTATAGTGCAAGTGCAAACAAACAGGTGCAAAAAGGGCCAAACAGAAGAAGCAAGGTAAGGAAGGTGATATAGTCGCATACTTGTCGCCTAGGGAAAAAGTGCGACCTATATCAAGACACAAACAAACAAAAACAAGCAACACACAGTCATGGTTCTATTCAAACCATCATACGGACTCGACTGCGCATAGGGGGTACACGCCTCATCCTACCCTAGGGGTTCTCGGACTAAGTAGTAGTGCTTTACTTCGTGCCTCATGCAGTCTTTTGGGTTTTCCTCAGGTGTTTCTATGTCTCTTATAGTTGTTCGATGAAACAATTTCGGGTTGAGCCTGAAGATTCTTCAACAACTTCTCGCCTGTTGAAGTGATGGGGTGAAGGTGGCTCCTCGTAGCAGACATTGACTCGGTCTTTTGTTGTCTTCTTAATCATGACGACAAGTTTTGCCTTCTAAGGCGTCGTCAGGTACCAGGTAGGTAACCCCTTATGCAATGATATTAACAAGGCATAGTTGAGGTCCAACATGTCGGTTACGTTGATGAAAACATCGACACCAAGAGCGGGGGATGAAGAGAACCGTTTTCCTGCTCACTATAGTGAGGCGGGCCAAATGGCGAGGTTCTCATCCACCGGTGGTTGCCGATACAACAACGGTAAGGACATGATTGCTCTATTAGCGATGTCTATCATGGTCTTGCATATCTTACACCCTGATTGTCATAGGACAAGGTTGCATCATCCTGGGGCAAATTAAAAGGTTTCACCATCCTCTGGGTCTTCATGTCCTCATTCTTCAAAAGCGTATCTTCTGTTGGCATTGTCTTGTTATGGTGTCATGAATCTTGGGTTCAAAAGAGGTGGGTGAGTGTTTGGCAAGGTGTACTCCTTCTAGGCTATCCACGAGGATTACAAGGAATCCCGTGGTCAAGGGCTTGAGGGTGCTAGCGACCGTTTGCAATAGTTTTGAAGGGAAGAGATCGATGGGGAAAGTATACCTTAGTTTTTGAAAAACCGAGAAGGGAAGAGAAGTATAGATAGTTTTGAAAACTTGTAATAGTTTTGGAAATAGTTTTACCCTAACTAACGACCATGGTAACTAAGGCTCCCTATAGTTAGGATGGCTCTGATACCAGCTCTGTGGGGACCCCGACTCATAAGTCGAGATCACCGAATGCACGTGTCCAGTGATCCCAGAGATCAATGCTCACTGAACAAACAAAAGCTGAATAACAAGAGTCTTACATCCATACACACCGTTTTACACATGTAGGACCATTATGGCCAAGTCTTGAGTGTATCATCGCAGCGAAAATCTTCAATAACAACTTGGACCCATGCCATCTGCCTTAACCCTACAGGCATTCTGACTGGGAAGCGTCCTAGCTCGCATGTTCATCACCAAGGTACTCTTCATTATATCTTGTTCTTTCATGCCTGGCCAATAAAATAACCAGTGGCAAGCCAATCAGTACCTTGAATGTACTCACAAGCAACCCATGTTTTGGTTCAAGATACAACAATGCATGATATAGGTAAATTTTTGCAGAAAGCTAGTTTTGAGTGCAATGACATGTTCAACAACTTGTAAGACATGCATCAGGAGAATTCAAGTAACCATGAGGACAGGTTACAGATATCAACATAAATAAAGTGGGCATCAACCCAACTCAATAATGTCAAGTCCTTTGACTTGACCCAAGTAGATCTTCCCACTTATACAAACACACACTGGTTTGTAAACATGTGGACGTAGCCCAAGAGCGGTTACCCAACTTTCCTTGATCGTGGACACGGCTATTCGAATAGTTTTACACTATGTAGAGGTTGCACACTTTACCCACAAGATCCGGGGAACTTCCGTGTCATCCACGACCCGCGATACCTCAAGTACCCGGGGTAAGCACCCGATCACTATCTTTCCCTAGAAGACACTAACAAGGAGTCCACTCGTTTTTCCGTATCCTCACGATGTACATCATACGAGACTCACTCGAGATCATAACATCTGAGAGGGGACACAACGGTGTATCCGGTGCCCTGTGAAAACAGTCATGGCCACCCTACCTGGCACGACCCCGTCCCGAGAGAGCACCAACTCTCCCCCGTCACTAGTAATGCGGGCTCCAAGCTAGTATCAGCCTAGGTAATCAATAATGCCCTTTCCCATACAAGGGTAGAGTGGTTGCGCATGTAAGGTTGGAATAACGGTCGCAACTTAAACCAATCCGTTTTGAAAACAACACACACTTGCCTCGGTACACCACTTCGTCATCAAGTGGCTACCCAACCATCATCTCCCCGGGCATAAGTGGCACCCGATGGGGTTTTCGAAAAGTCTTTTGAAAATACTTTGTCTCCATCACCATGCATATTCTCGTCCCTTTTTGCATAGCACTACTTTAGCATCCTATCTACCCCCACCGGCATAACCCCCATAAGAAGGTAGGGGTCATGCACAATTCAAGTATCAACGAGGAAGTACGGTGGCAAACCATCAAAGTGGTTACCACCTCATCATGATTCCGTTGCAACAACAATATGGTGCTATATGACATGCATAAAAAGGGTTTCATAGACATGGTCAAAGGGCTGCTTGCCTATTTTAACAAAGTCTTCGAGGTCTTCAAATATCTCTGGTCCAACTCCGAGCATTTCGTCTACTTCGTCAACTATCGTCGAAAACAACCATAATAAGCAACACGACAAGGCAAAAAAATATAAGTGCTCTAAAAATGTGTGTTGGACTTTTCTAGGATACCTCTGGTCATATGAGGAATGACCAAGGTGATTTCATTGGAAGTGGATCAATGGATATTTCTAAACATTTCGATATGATGGAATCAAGGGGTTTATGGATTTGCAAGAAGTGCACAGAAACATTATATTGAAAAATGATCAAAGGCACCCATTTAACAAAGCATGATTTTAGAAGCCTCTCGGAGTTGGTTTTACTGGATTTGGAGTTCAAATAATTTTCCTATGAATTGGCAAAGTTGACAAATATGAAGAAATGGCTCATTATTTTGTGGGGTACAGAAAGTATTAAGGAAAATGTTCATAAATTAAGTTATGAACTTAGAAGCATCTAGGAATTTGAATCATGGCATTTGGATCAATTTTGAGCTCTCTGTGAATTTCTAAAGTTCATCACAGAAATAGGAAAAATAGGATTTGATAAATATTTGTGAAGGAAATGCTTCTGTAAAAATGTGACAATAGCACCATGGCATGATTTTATAAACTACTAGAAATTTTTTGAATCATCAAATTTGGAGTTAATTTGAATTATTTATGGATTTTTGAAGTTGACTGGAAAAAGAAAAAGGGAATAAGGCTTTAATCTTATCCTGCGCACATGGCGATAGATAGACTATGGGCCGGCCGAGCGGCTCGCTGCGCCGGCAGAGGTGGTGACGCTGAAGGCGTACTGGGGAAAGGCGCCACCCAGCGGGGCAAGCGGATCGGACCGAAGCTGTTTCCACTTAACCCGACTGGTGGGCCAGCTCGGTCGCCTCTGCCGCTGACGGGCGGGCCCCCTGCCAGCTGGCGGGGCAGTCGTCCTCTACCTCCCGCTCGAGGCAGAGCAGGGGAGGCAGAGCGCACGCCGGCGCTCGTCTGGCAATAGCCGGCGCCTCCGGCCGTCTCCCGCGGCGCTCTGCCTATGGGCGAGCTCAGCGCGGAGCGGCGCATCCGCTGGTGCAGGTCACGGCCACCGGAGGGGGCCGAGGTGACCGCAGCTTTGGCGGTGACGGGGGAGGTCGCCGTCCATCTGTGGCTCTCGGCGTTCGAGCATCCCCACGACGGTTCGAGGAGGTGGGGAGGTTCGCCGGACCATGGGGAGCCTTTGTGCGGAGGAAAGGGAGGGAGGTGAGCTCGGTGTTGCTCGAATTTGAGCGAGCCGAAGCGGCGGCCGTGCAGTGGTAGGAGGAGAAGGAAGGTGCAGGAGGAGGATCAGGCTGCTCGAGGAGGTTGCTGGGGGAAAGAGGGAGTGAACCGAGGCCAGAGAGGGCTCAGGGTGGCCTTTTATGGCGGGGCGATTGTGCACCATGAGCTCATGCGCCGGCGAGGCTGTTGCCATCGCTGCAAGCGACGGGGGTGCGCATGGGCGTGTCTGGGGTGCTCGTGGGGTTGGTCTAGGGAGAGTGGAGAGAAGAGAGACAGCGGGGAAGGGCCAGAGCATCGCGCGTGTGAGTTTGCTCATTGGAGCTCTCGGGCGGCCAGCGCGCCTGCGAGCTGGGGCTAGAGGAGGGAGAAGAAGGAGGGGGACAGAGGTGTGGCGTGTCGCAGACGTCGAGGCGCATTGTCGGGCGCGCTGGGGAGGCCCGAGGTGGCTGGAGGCGGTTGGAAGGGGCCGGCTACAGTGCGGGAGCGCACTGTACCGCGCTCCAGAGTGCCCAAATGGCCGGCATGGCCATTTTCTGTGCAATGTGGTCACGGCCAAAGGTGTCTGGTAGCTCTAGGGGGAAGTAAAGAAGTGGGATATGGCCTTGGATGCCCTGGGGAGCCACTGGTGTGAGGAGGGAAGTTGAGGGAGAGAGAGAAGTTGCTGTGGGAGGTAAATGGGGGTGTTTCACCCCTTAATCATTGAGCAATGGCCAGGGGAGAGTTACTGGAGGTAGGAGATGGTCAGGAGCAGCTGTGGTACAAAGTTGAGCCCATGGAGATTAGTGGAAGAGGTCAAAAATGGCATTTTGGTAAAGTGTCCGAAGGTGTTTGATAATGGTTTGGGCAAGCAGATGATTTCCATCTTCCATGAGACTCCATAGGGTGAAATGGCACATATAATTAGGGCCTTCTACCAATTTGGAGCTTATTTGGGCAAAGTTGCCAATGCAACTTTTGTAAACCCTAGAAATTAGCAGAAATGAACTTGTGTAGATCTAGTTGAGCAAATCACTTCCCCTTGATGAACCACTTGGTGTAGTGGCCTCATTTGGTCATGTGAACATGCTTACAAAAGTTGGGGTCAAGGTGAGAAAGTTGGTAGTACAAAGTTGTTCAAATTTGATTCTTGTCAGAAAGGGTTTGGGGGCATTTTGGTGAACCAAAACCACCTTGACTGACATGAGGCTTTGCAAGGTGATCACAATATGCATTTGTGACTTTCTGGTTTTTCCTTGGAATTTTGTGAAAATATTTCCTGTAGAAATATTTCAAACCCTTGAAATGGGCAGAAATGGTTTTGGGAGGTTTTGTCCAATATTTTGAACATGACCATGTGTTGAAACTCTTTATATGGGAAATATATGCCCACTGAATTTCCCTAATTTTTGTCAAATATTTTTAAAACAATAAAATAATTTTTCCCTATTAAAGACCATTTCTGGCCTTAAGAAAAAGCTTTTAAATATTATAGGAAAATAACTTTTAAAATTATATTTTTGTGGTTTCTGGGTATCCTATATCTAATAGGAGTCAAATATATTTTTGGAAAGATTTTTACTGCCCTTAATTAAGTACTTTGAAGTGCAAACCTCAATTCAAGGGTTTTTGAAAAACTAAATTTTGAAAATACTATTTGGCCAAATTATTTTTGCAAGAAATTATTTTTATGTCCTATACACATGGCATGATCATTGGAAAAGGTTTTTGGATGAAGGATAAGGAGTATAAGAGTTGGATGATTTATTTTATTTTTAGAGCACTTGCAAACAACAGACAAAAACCAATCAAGGCAAGGTCCAAAACACTCAAAAGTTTTTGTCAAACCACATTTTATCATGATTGTTAGCTTAAGTGTAGTGGCATGAAAATTAGTGTGTGACAGGAATCAAATATCCTTAGGTAGAAGTGTACATCTAGGTCTCCTTCTTCAATCCCTAGAAAATAAACAAGTTCGAGTGGCTAGAGAGAGAGATCGGGCATGAAAGCTTGAAGGGCATTAATGGTGGAGAGAGAGAGGCAAGGGGTAAGTGTGGTAGGTGGAAGAACCACCCTTATATAGCAAACCCTAAAATCCAACCGTTACTGCGAAAGCAACACTGCAACGGTACAACCGCTCCTCGTCCCGGTGCAAGCGGGACTCACGGTTAACCTGCAGAAACCCTATCAAGCGGTACAACCGGGCAGACAGGCAGTAGTAACGGTTGCGGAGTGCAACTGGAACAACGACCCAGCCACCGCTCAACCACCGCTTTAAAATAGTAGGGTGTCACCCTTGAGAGCGGTGATCAAGCGGTATAGCACTGATGCAACCGCCTGGCCCTGGTCACTTGGATGGCTAAGTCCCAAGCGGTGGAACCGCTTAGGGCACTGGTGGTACCGGTGTGCGGGGCACAACCAGGCCACCACCACCCAAGTACCGCTTCAAAATAGAAACCGGACCAGTTGTTGAGCGGTACTTGGCCGGTACAACCGCCAATGACACACCACAGTCAATTTTAAGCATGTTGGCGGTACCACCGCCCGGAAGCAGCGGTACAACCGCTTGGTCATGACTGGGCTGGTCAACCCCAGGGTATCACCCCTGGGGCGATGGTTGGGTAAGTGACAAGGGCCAGCGGTACAACCGCTGGGAGAACACATCAAACAGTTGAAAATGAAAGGGAGCTCTCTCTCTCTCACAAACTAGGAAGTCAAGGTGGGAGAGGCAGAAGTGTACGTGCAAAGATTCCCCCAAGTCCTTCCAATGAGGATTCCCCCTTAATAGTACGGGTCCCCTACGACCAAAGAGATAAAAACATAGACAAACACCGTCTTCGGTCTTTTCCTTCCAGAGAGAATAGCTAACTGATGTAAGCCTAATCACCGAGAACCTGAAGCACTTAGCACAAGATTAGACCAACAAAGGGTTGTCATCATCATCCAAAACACAAAGTAGGGAAATGTCCTTACAGCGGGTATGGGTATTGTGTTTCTCGTACTCGGCTTACCCGACGAGTACATTTTTTCCTATTTATGGGTACTTAACTTTTCGAAACCCTTACCCTAATAGGGTTTTTACCCGTCGGGTTCGTGGGTAGCGGGTACCCATTGCCATGTTGGAGGCAAGTGTTGTTGTTGGATTCAGGGTAGGAGTGAGGGCACCTAGGTGTGGTAGCGGATCTTTTCTTCAAAGTCCATGCCCATGGTGTTTCCCGTGATGAGTGTGTTCCAGAAGGCAACCTAGGAGGACCAAAAGTAGTCATGTTCATGCCAGAAAGGTGATGGGATGCGACCTTCAATGATGGAGTTGCGGTTTGAGTTGCAATGGCAGTGGTAGGGGGTGGTGGGTCTCCGGAGAGGAGGGAGGGGTGGGAGGGGAAAAAGGGTCATCCCAAGAGCCCCACAATCTTCTCTGTAAAATTTGAATTTGTTCTCAGGGATTTTTTTTTGTAAATCTGCATTGCTACTGAGTAAATCATTGCATGTTCTTAGATACATTGCACTTTAGTCAAGTGTAAGCACCACACCATTAACCCCAGTTTCATAGTTTAAGCTGTTTGAAATAGTAGTGCATAATATCATTTGTCTCATTCATTTTTGAACTGTTCATTATAATGGAAGTAATACATAATATTATCTGCCGTAATTTGTCTTATTGCACACAGTATTCCACTGTTAATTATATTGGAAGTATGTTATACTCCAGTACACTTTTGCAGTCCAACCAATCAGCTGCTTGGTCAAAGGAGAGAGGTCGTTCCTTAAAGAATGGAGATAGAGTGTGGGGGGGGGTGTTTCTTGCGCTTGCGCAGAGAGAGAGCAGGAACCCCGCCATTCTTGTGCAGTTTCTGCGCCCACGTAAGGCCAACTCCACCGCGCGACCCCATCCTGTTCGGCCCTGTCCGTTTGGGGTAAAAGGAACAAAGAAGGCGGTCCAGCGCGCGACGGTCCAAACCCATCTTGTCCGTTTTATGTCCGGACTAACCCATTTCGAGCGCAAACTTGCGCCGGGTTTGGGTCGTGGCGGATATTAGACGGACGCGCGCCTCGTCCGCTTCGGGGCCGCGTGGCAGACGGCCACCTACCTCCCACCCGTCCACATCAATGCACACGAGCGGGCGGCCCCACCTGTCATCCGCACGTCGAACGGTCGTCGTCCTTCTTTAATGGGAAGCATGGACGGGTCGTTGTCCACACTGGCCCACGCCACCCAGCAGCCTCCTCGAACCCCGACAGCGCAGAAACCCTAGCCCGGCTCCTCCTCGAGCTCGCTGGCCGCCCACCTCGCCATGGGCTTCTGGAACGGCAAGGGCAAGCACGACCGCGAGGCCGGCTCCTCCTCGGGGCGCCGTCGCGGCTCCGTGAAGAAGGAGAAGCCCGCGTCTCCGCCGCGCTCCTCCCGTCGAGCCCCCGCGTCACCACCGCACTCCTCCCGTCGAGCCCCCGCGCCAGCCCCCTTCACCATTGCCCCTAGGCCCTCCAGCGAGCGCGACCGGCAGTACATCTGCGCGGACATGTGCCGGAGGTACTGGGAGACGAGGACGCCGGTCCCGTGGAGCGACGCCCACCTCCCCAACGAGTGGCACCTCTCCGCGGACCGGGTCCCCATCCCGCCAGTGCCGGTGACCGGCCGTGCACGGCGCGATGAGATCAACCGCCGCCGTCGCGTCCTCCCCGACAACCTGTACTACGACCACAAGTATGCCCCCGACTCCCCGCTCTGGGACACATGGCTCCAGGACGAGCACGACGTGCGGCACGCGTCCTACTTCGCCGGCACCGTGTCGGGGCCGCGGAGGCCACGTGCAGAGCCGCGCAGGCGTACGCGGGTGCACGGCCTGACGCCCACACCGTCGCCTTCCCCGTCTCCGTCGCCCCCTCCCCCTCCTCGCATGACAGCGGAGGAGGAGGCCCGTCTCCTGCAGCATGTCATGGACGACTCCATGAACACGCACGATGAGCGGCAGTGGGACGGCCTGGAGGAGGCCATGGCCCTCTCTGCCGCCGGGGACGTCGCCTTCCCGGAGCTACAGCTAGCGGCCGTCACGGTGGCCGTCACGGAGGAGCCGATGGAGGAGGACCCGCCCGCGTTCGAGAAGCTCCTGGGCCAGCGGTGGGGCTGGTCGTGCACTGCGCCGGAGATGGCCGCCGACCTGCGCGTGAACTGGTGCCCCACTCCGGGAGGCATCGCCGCGGGAGGAGGTGGTGCAGGCACCTCCGGCCGTCCAGCCCGCCCCCGTCCACCACGCACCGCTGGCCCACCTCCGGACGCCGCCGGAGTACGTCGACCTCGTCAGCGACGACGACGACACCGACGGCCAGTGAAGACGGCGACGGCCACGATACCGACGGGCGCGGCAGGAGCGCGCGGGAGGAGTTTTTTTTATTTTCTTATTATTTTAATTATGAATCTGGGCCTTTTAAGTGACCCTTGAAACTGGGCCGTTTTGTGGCCAACCCATATATATGTTTCATGTTTTTTAAAATGCGTTTATTTTCTTTTTTAGTTATTTAATTATTATTTTTAATCCCGTCCACCCCGGACACGATTTGGGTATGGCCGCGCGGTGGGCGCACGCATGACCCAATGGACACAACCGGACACGGGCGTACCCATCGGCGCCCCAAAGGGACAGATTCGGGCTAATCCGGACGTTCGTTTGGGGTCGCGTGGTGGAGTTGGCCTAATCTCTATCTGTTTTATCTCTGCATAGAACTTTGGCATACGCTACTAGTACAACAGTGCTACTGGTGCCCATCGGCGCCCCAAAGGAACAGATTCGGGCCAATCCGGACGTTCGTTTGGGGTCGCGTGGTGGAGTTGGCCTAATCTCTATCTGTTTTATCTCTGCATAGAACTTTGGCATACGCTACCAGTACAACAGTGCTACTGGTGCTCGGCTAGAGCAACCGGGGAAAGAAAGCAAACTTGCAAAACTAGAGTAGGCGTCTCCTCTCCTCTGGTCTGTCTTCCTCGTTTTGAGGCCAAGCCAGCAAACCAAGAAACCCAACCAAAGACCGGCCAAGCAAGCTACCCCCACATGCTACATGGAGGGGAGGGTGGGCATTGCGGTGGCAGGTGGCCATGAAGCCGCTCTCGGCCTGTTCAGAGCAGATGTTTCCATGGCGGAGCCGCAAGGAGCAGCCAAGGTGGAGTACCGCTCCTCTCCCTCCTCGCCGTCGACCTCCCCGACGCAGTCCCCGCCGCAGGCCTCGGCTGGCCACGGAGGAGGGTACGCGGCCGCGACGCCGCATGCGTGGAGCTTCGGCGGTGAGCAGGAAAGGCCGAGCGAGGCCAGCGCGGGGGACAACGGCAATGGCAACGGCATGCAGATGGCGGGTGACGGCGAGCAGGTGGCCGGCTTGAGCTCCGAGCGGCGCAGGGGCCGGCCGCGCGGCACGGGGAGACGACAGATCCTAGCCACCCTAGGTCCGTATGCTCCTTCTGGAATCGAAACCTTCTTCTTGAGCGACCCAAAGCTTCCATTTTTGCTGTTCGGGTTCTTGCCATGTTTGCTCCCCCTTGTGCATTTCTATTCCAGTGCTGGGATGGGGTCCAGTTTGGGCGGTATCTGTTACTAGGACAGTTCTGCTGTTCTTGACTCTCATCTTGTCGCATCCATCTCCTATGTTATTAAAGTGATTCCTATGTTTAATCTCCACTTATTCTCACCAACCTTTACCTGTGCTCTTCTCCCATTTATTCTCACCAACCTAGCTTGCGTACGCATTATTGTCAGATTTTTTCTGGCAGGGTTGAACTAATCGACCTTGTCCGTTAGAAAGTTAGATGATTTCGTACTTATATGCTAACCTTGATTAAGGTCCTTGTTTCATGCTCTCCAGTAGTTCAGTGACCTAGAAAACTAGTGTAATTGTTTGCCTGATTGCAATCCTTAAATACTTGTGATTTGTGAAGCGGAATGGTATGCGCTCTCAGCTGGAGGGAGCTTCACACCGCATGTCATCATCGTCCCAGCTAGAGAGGTAATTAATTAGCGTCTTTGACATCTTAAACCTCTACTTTTCCATTACATTGTGAATTTTTGTGATCTAGTGGCGGATGGGTGTTGTAATTTGAGAAACACATCCATGTTCTTGTCCGATTTGGTTTGTAGGATGTGGCGGCGCGCATAATGTCATTCTCCCAAAGGGGTCCGCGCTCGGTCTGCATCCTCGCTGCCAGTGGGACCATCTCCAATGTGGCATTCAACAAGCCTGGCTCTTCTGGCTCATCTGATAGCACCTTCACCTACGAGGTACTACTATGCAACAAAAATGACATCAAGAATTTGCTGTTTGCCTCTTATCACTTTTTTCCTTCAAGAACGCGCAACAGGGTTGCGTGCCTATGTATTAAGAGAGAGAGAGAGAGAGAGCAACCAAACATTTTACAAGAATTGCTATTGTGAATCTCTGTTGAATGTTTCATTTGTCGTGAGTAGTTTGGACTCTGCAAATTTGTCTTTATTTAGGTTACAGTATTGTTTAGTACTAGTACACAATGCAAATTGGCTAATGGCTATGTACATATGTGGATGGATGAATTTCTTGCCTATTTTAACTGGTCTGTTGTGTCTTACTGATTCAAACTGAAAATATTTCGTGCATCTGATTTCCAGGGCCTGTTTGAGATTCTTCAGCTGACTGGCTCCTTTACAATGGCCGAGGAAGGTGGCCGGAAGAGGACCGGTGGGCTCAGTGTGTCACTTGCTGGCCCCGATGGTCGTGTCATTGGCGGAGTAGTCGCCGGTATGCTGCGTGCTGCCACTCCAATCCAGGTATAGCCCCGGCTTTTCAAGTTCTCTCACACCTTCTGCATTCTGAAACCATCTTTTCTTCCTTCTCTAACACAAACCGTCTGAACAGGTGATTGTGGGGAGCTTCCTACCAAACAGTCTGAAGCAGCATCAGAGGAGGATGGGCCTGCACCCGCAACCATCTGCCGTTCCGGCGCTGCCCGTGGCTGACGCCCCTCCTCCGGTGCTCACAGCTGCAATGCCCATCTCTCAGGCGGCTCCCAGCAATGGTCGCCATGGGCCTCCAGTCCCCATGGCGCCCCTGCAAGTCCATGCCAATGTGGAGCACACTGCAACCACCGGCCCCATGAACCTCAACTCAAGCTCCGCAGGCTTCACCATGGTCGGCTGGCCTGTTGGCGCACAACCCATGGGTCACAGGCCTTCCCCTGATACCAACCTCTGCTTGACTCCCCAGGAGTAGAATCTGCTGCCGTTTTGTTTTGGTCTCCTCATCACTGACACATTTTGCAGGGCGTTGACTGGGTTCTATCGTAATCAGCTAGATCAACAGTCCAGTTGGGGGAGAAGCTAGGCTAGAGTGAGGACAATTTAGCCCTAATCTGATAGAGTGATAGGTGATGTTCTTACGTGATCCTTAATTAGGAGAGACTTTTCAATTTGTTCTGGGCTGTTCATTGTGATTTCTGCCATTGCTGTAACGGTTACTTGTAGTACTTTAATCAGTGGTTACCTTCTAACTCCATGTCTGAACGTAGTCTGTGGCCTGTTTCCAGAGTCACTGCCTTTTGTTGATGTGTGTACTTTTGATTTAGTGCAATTTGCATAAATTTTGAATTTGTATCTGCACTTAGGGCCTGTTTCTAGAGTCACTGCCTCCTGTTGACGTGTGTTACTTTCAAGTAGTCCAATTTGCATAAAATTTGAATTTGTACATGCACTTAGGGCCTGTTTGGATCGCAGCCAGTAACCACCCTACCAAAATCCTATTGTTGACTGAGGGCGTGGGCGGGGCGTTTCGATGGCTGCGCCCCAATTTAGTAGGGCGGGTGTGGGCGGCATCCAAACATGCCCTTAATATCGAGAAGGGAAAGACCTAGAAATAGACATGAGTCATGGGGCCACAAGTTTGTGACATGTGTGTCATTTATACAACATTGTTGTGGGCTTGTGGTTCTATCCATGAAGCAGCAATTTCTTAAAGTAAATTTGCTGGACCGGTAAAAATATTTGTCCTCCAATATTTTTTTGGGGAAGCTTAAGTCTCCAGCATATTGATATACACAATTGCACATTTTATTCTTGTTTTTAGAACAGAGGCATAAGATGTGCTCGGCTTTAAATTAATAAATCATGAAACATGCAAAGTAGCCAAGTGTTCTTACAGATGACATCTAACATAGTAGCAAGCGAATAGAATTGCGGTGTCAAAGAGGCGGCTAGGCTCCTTCATGCCATAAAAGATGTACTCCCTCCGTAAAGAATATAAGAGCATTTAGATCTCTCTCGAAACAGGCGTTGGTGAGGTAGCTCTCTTACAAAACCGATCTTGAGATATCCATCACATGTAGAACACACGCGACTACGCTACCAGCAACGAACACCGGAAGAACTAAACATCCCCACGCTACGACCTAACACACCTAAGCTCCACGACAACGCTCTCAAGAGGGAAAATGTCGCCCAGCGTCGCTGCTGCCGAGTTCACACCAGAATGGGTATTCACCTGGAGCCCTAACACGAAGAGAAGAAGCACAACGACGTCTGCAAGAAGATATCAGCACCCTCGTGTGTCGTCGGCGGCCGCGCCGAGGCATGGAGCTTTCGCTCGGCAACTCACCAGAGACACTACGAGGCCACCAGGAGGAGAGCAACAATGACATAACCCCAGATCCAGATCGGGACGCTGCCCATCCAGGGAAGGGGGCACATCCGAGCTACCCAACACAGCACCTCCCGTTGCCCACACAACTGGGGAGTGAAGCCACCACCACCGCAAATGGTGCCTGTTGAAGAGCAACCATGCGGGCCGCCATCCGGGGCTCGGCATCTCTATCGCTAGATACCGTGTGCCGCACCCATCACAACACGCTCAACCACGGTATCAGTTCTCGGGTCTGGGTAGGTGCCTCCACCGTAGGAGACACCCACACCTGCATCCCCAGCCAGTGCCAAGTGGACTGGAGGGACACGACTCCGAGACTGCCAACGGCCACCGGCAAGCCATCACGGGGCCCATGGCCAGGCGAGCTCACACGGTGCCAAGTCCGTGGTCACGGCGCTGATCCGCGCTCCGACACAACGGTAACACGACCACCACCATCGAGCATCGCACCTGCGAGGAGAGCACGAGCACCACCCGAGGGCACCTCCCAGGCTAAGCTCGACCTCTCCTACCCGAAGCACAAGTCACAATCCGCCCCGGGCCCCGACCTGGCCCACCCGAGCACGAACCCTAGATCTGCACCTGCCTCCGGCATACATCCAAGAGAAGGAGGTCACCACCGCCACCCCTTGACACCTGCAACCTGTAGCACCCACGATGCTGTAGCACCTCCAAGTGTGCACCACTGCTTAGCCCCAGCCTAACCCCAACGCTAATCAGGGCCGAACCCGCCATCACGAGCCACCACGCCCAAGACCGAGCCATGGCAGCCATCCAACACCATCTAAGCCCGCGGCGCCTGCCGGCCAAGCTGGCTTCCATAGCGAGGTGCGCACAACCATCAATGTCATCCTCGGCTCTCGCCACGAGCAGCTGCCGCTCCGTAGATCTGGTGTGGCAACCCCCATCGCCACAACCACCACCATGCACCCCGCCGCCCGACCGAAGCACCAGAGGCCACCAATAGCCCCGCGTGCGGCCGCGCCACGCCAATCTTCGATGTCGTGGGAATGAAGAGGCCCCGCCGCCGCTAGCTCCGATCATGCTTTTCCCGGTTGAACCCCGGTGCAGCGGCGGGCTCAGGATCCCCCCGGTCGCCGCACGGGGGTGACCGGGAGGGAAAAAGGGCCGCATTTAGATATACAAAGGAATTTTGATGTCCATTTTGCGGCGGAAGGCACGAATAAGGGAGGGTCCCAGATACAGAGCAACAGCTCAAGGCGAATCCGGAGACTTAAAACTAAAAGGCTAGCTAAGGGATTAGTGATGGGGCATCCGTGTGATGGGACGGAAATGACTAAGCCGCTGAATCGCAACGTCCCCCGGCTGGGCCACTGATGCATGAACATGATACATTTGAAAATAACATTAGAGGCATTTCTAGGAATAACTATAATTATTTTTGCAAATAAAATTTGACACAATGTCGCTTTTAAATATTGTACCTTTTTATGGTTCTCTAGAAAGTGTTTTTTCACTATAAGGATGTTTTCTATAGTCCACCTTTGATGATAAAATCTTGAAATACATTCAAATCCAAAAATAACTTGATATTGTTTAAGAATTTTGTTTGGCTAATCTTATAACTTTATATTTTCAAGATAATGGTTGTTAAATTTCATATTTTGACTCTACATATTCCTGAAGATGATAAATTTAGAGAGTTGGAGCGCGTATTTGAGATCATACAAATCATGTAAAGTAACACATATCCTTATTATACTTTCTGAAGTAAGACTCTCCTTGGTACAACGAGCTGCTATACAAACAGTTTTTAACCCCTTTTCGCGATGGCATTTTGAACGCCGCCTAGTGAGTGTTGGCGATAGGGGGTCCTTCTCACACGACCCAGAAACCGCCGGTGATAGAGAGTAGAAATGCATACGTTTTGCATAACTAAGTGTATGTGTTGCTGGCATGTATCCCAAACGCGAGTCATTAGACAACTGTTTGTGATATCTCGCATATCCCAAACGCTCCATCCTTGCTACTGTTTGTGCTTGCATTACTATCGCAGTCGGTTTTCCGTGGTAATACGTTTACGATGCACGCCCCATCACAAACAGTTCACTATATAGAACGTGTATGATAAGAAGACAATCACATACATTTACTTTCCTTGAGTGTTATCCCTATAAAAGTGTAAGAGTGCATACAATTATCCCTATAAAATTGTATGCAGAGCCTTAATATATCCCACAATATTCATCTGTCCTACCCACATCAGATGAGGGCCTATCGCACGCGTTCTTCTATGAGCAAACATTTATGATGCGCACGACATCAAACAGTCCATAATTTCAAGCATGTGTGACAAGGTGACTTTCGTAAAAATTTAATAAGAAGGAACTATGTGTGTTGTTGTTGTTAATCTCACACGTTTTTTCTTGGCTGATCGTGTGTGCAGTAGAGATTGATTGCACACGTAGTGGAACCGAGAAACATGTCTGGTCTCTACGTTTATTGCAGACATTTTGCTTTCACAAACCGTGTGCAGTGTAATCCCTAATTTACCCTGCATTTATAAATCTCAGATTTTTAATTTGAAAGTAGGCAATCACTTATTTCATATTGAACCATGTTTATTACAAATATAGGTTCAAGCACGAATGCATAATTCGATGCACATGTACATATACTAAAGAACTACAAAGCACCAAGTAAAGAATGATGAACCATAATTGTACTAAAGACTGTAAAGAGAGAGGCGAAAGACATTCTTGTTGCTGGAGAAGGTGAAGCGGAATGCCCATTTTGTGCCCTCCTACATGCGTAATGCACGCACGACTCTAGGCCAACCCCTTGTGATGGCTGCCCGCCCATCCTTCATTGTCTTCACTAGAACTTCTCGATGCTCACTGTAGTCTCGATGAAATACTTTAACCTTCATTGTATGTCCACCAATCATGTACTTTGCGAGGTAATCTTGAGTAAACTGCTTTGGAAACCACTACAAACGAAAAATATTCAGACATTGTTGTCTAACAACTCATTATGGGCAGTAAAAAGAGAAGGCTACAGAGTTTGTAGTTACCATCCTACAACTCACTGTTGTGTTGGATAGAGCGTAAACAAATAATTTGATTGCCACCATTCGTATCTTATTTCTAATAATCCTTATCAGTTTCCTCACTTGATGTTGGTTCATGAATATCTCATTGCCCCCTACGCAAAAAGGTCAATGTGTGGATCTTTGCCAAGGACATATGTACATACAAGCAACAAAGTCAATATTAGAAGCTAAAAGCGTATAGGTCTGGATCTATATTCACTACATTATGGAACGACAGGGGGAGTACAAGCCGAGGGATGAAACTAGCCTCGGCGGAAAATGTTGGCCACTCCCATTGTTGTCCTGCAGAAGTAGCGGAAAGGCATGATAAGTACAACAACCTTAACGTCAAACAAATATAGCCAAGGTAAACAACATCATCTCCAAATGATAGCTTGGATGTGTTGGTTTCAGCATGTTATTAAAGCGGATATAAAATGAAAGGGAATGTTACCTAGAACAGGCTTAACAGCCACCAAATATTGCAATTCAAATTGGTATTGTTGAAAATGAATAGAACGTAGCTCATGCTTAAACATCACACTAGATAAATGTGTAAAACTGAAATAAAGGGCATGTGTTAACTACACGAGGCATAACCGGAACCAAATATAGCCTTCAAACTGGTATTGGTGAAGTCGAGATGCACAATTCCGACTTGCACATAATGAACATCACATTGTGAATGGCTGAAATAAACAATGCATAAATGATCAGTATAACAACCAAACATAGCCATTTGAAAATTGGACAGAGTCTCACTCCAACCAACCTAACAAGCAAATACAGATAAACATGGCATATGCTTGAAAATTGGACAAATGCTCACTGCAACCAACCTAACAAGCAAATACAAATAAACAAGGCATCTGCTTGAAAACTGGGCAAATACTCACTGAAACCAACCTAACAACCAAATACAGATAAACAAGGCATCTGCTTGATAACTGGAAAAATGCTCACTACAACCAACCTAACAATAAAATACAGATAAACAAGGCATCTACTCACTATAAACAACCAAATATAGCCATTCGTGAAACTGAAGTGGACAATTCATACTTAAACATAACATATCCTTATAGAAACATTACATTTTTACATAATTGAATTAATTAAACACGACACAGTTAAAACACCGCATGGCAAAAGCTACTACAACAAATGGTACGGATTGGCTAGCTAGAAAAGGTAAGATTTTGCTGACAGGCTGTTGCCTCACTTGTCATGGACGAGATCCTTCCAGTTGGAAGAGCACATACCCATGGTGTGATCAATGATGTCGCGGATGGGCTATTTCACCTTGGAAGAACCTTTGTGGGTGCCCTCCTCATGGTCTGCTACTTCTTAAGCTTGCGTTGTTTTTTCCCTTGAAGAGGAAAGGGTGATGCAGCAAAGTAGAGATAAGTATTTCCCTCAGTTTGAGAACCACATTATCAATCCAGTAGAAGGTACGAGCAAGTCTTCAATCTATGCACCTGCACAAACAATCAAACACTTGCACCCAACACAATAAAGGGGTTGTCAATCCCTTCACTATCACTTGCAAGGATGATATCCAATAGAGATAGATATAAAAGATTACTAAAACATAAAACAAAATAAAAATAAACAAATTGCAGTGAAGTATTTTTGGTTTTTTGGTTTTATAGATCTGAAAATATATGATGGTAAATAGACCCGGGGGCCATAGGTTTCACTAGAGGCTTCTCTCTTGAAGACAAATATACAATGGGTGAACAAATTACTGTCGAGCAATTTATGGAAAAGCTCAAAGTTATGACTATATCCAAGGCAATGATTATGAATATAGGCATCACGTTTGTGTCAAGTAGACCAAAACAATTCTGCATCTACTACTATTACTCCACACATCGATCGCTATCCAGCATGCATCTAGAGTATTAAGTTCATAAGAACGGAGTAATGCTTTAAGTATGATGACATGATGTAGAGGGATAAACTCAAGCAATATGATATAAACCCCATCTTTTTACCCTTGATGGCAACAATACAATACGTGCCTCGCTACCTCTACTTTGTCACTAGGTGAGGACACCGCAAGATTGAACCCATAACTAAGCACCTCTCTCATTGCAAGAAGAATCAATCTAGTTGGCCAAATTAAACCAATAATTTGAAGAGAAATACAAAGATATCAAATCATGCATATAAGAATTCAAAGAAGATTCAAATAATATTCATAGATAATCTGATCATAAATCCACAATTCATCGGATCTCGACAAACACACCGCAAAAGAATATTATATCGGATAGAACTCCAAGTACATAAAGGATAACATGGTATTGGAGATCATAGAGAAAGAACAAGCCATCTAGCTCCTACCAATGGACCCATAGGTCTATGATAAACTACTCATGCTTCATCGGTAGGGCAATAGAGTTGATGTAGATGCCCTCCGTGATCGAATCCCCCTCCAGCACGATGCCAAAAAAGGCCCCAAGATGGGATCTCACGGCAACAGAAGCTTGCAGCGACGGAAAAAGTATTTTCGTGGATGCTTCTGATGTTGGCGGAATATTTGGGAATTTATAGGCCAAGGTTTAGGGGGCGCGCCCCTAAGGCTTGTGGCCTCCTCGAGGGTCTTCTGACTTCATCTCCAAGTCCCACGTGTGTCTTCTGGTCCAATAAAAATCATCGCAAAAGTTTTATTCCGTTTGGACTCCGTTTGACATTCCTTTTCTGTAAAACTCAAAAACAAGGAAAAAAACAGAAACTGGCATTGGGCTCTAGGTTAATAGGTTAGTCTTAAAAATAATATAAAATAGCATATTAGTGCATATAAAACATCCAAAATAGATAATATAATAGCATGGAAAAATAAAAAAATTATAGATACGTTGGAGACGTATCAAGCATCCTCAAGCTTAATTCCTGCTCGTCCTCGAGTAGGTAAATGATAAAAACAGAATTTTCGATGTGGAATGCTACCTAACATATTTATCCATGTATTTTTATTTATTGTGGCATGAATGTTCAGATCCATAAGATTCAAAATAAAAGTTTAATATTGACATAAAAACAATAATACTTCAAGCATACTAATAAAACAATCATGTCTTCTCAAAATAACATGGCTAAAGAAAGTTATCCCTACAAAATCATATAGTCTGACTATGCTCCATCTTCATCACACAAAGTATCAAATCATGCACAACCCCGATGAAAATCCAACAATTGTTTCATGCTTTAGTATTCTCAAACTTTTTCAACTTTCATGCAATACATGAGCGTGAGGCATGGATATAGCACTATAGGTGGAATAGAATATGGTGGTTGTGAAGAAGACAAAAAGAAGGAGAAAGTCTCACATCAACTAGGCGGATCAACGGGCTATGGAGATGCCCATCAATAGATATCAATGTGAGTGAGTGGGGATTGCCATGCAACGGATGCACTAGAGCTATAAGTGTATGAAAGCTCAAAAATAAACTAAGTGGGTGTGCATCCAACTTGCTTGCTCACGAAGACCTGGGGAAATTTGAGGGAACCCATCATTGGAATATACAAGCCAAGTTCTATAATGAAAATTCCCACTAGTATATGAAAGTGACAAAATAGGAGACTCTCTATCATGAAGATCATGGTGCTACTTTGAAGCACAAGTGTGAAAAAAGGATAGTAACATTGTCCCTTCTCTCTTTTCTCTCATTTTTTGGTGGGCTTCTTTGGCCTCCTTTTTTATTTGGGCTTCTTTGGCCTCCTTTTTTTATTTGGGGCTTCTTTGGCCTCTTTTATTTTTCCTAAAGTCCGGTGACTCATCCCAACTTGTGAGGGAATCATAGCTGCCATCATCCTTTCCTTACATGGGACAATGCTCTAATAATGATGATCATCACACTTTTATTTACTTACAACTCAAGAATTACAACTCGATTCTAGAAAAGGTATGACTCTATATGAATGACTCCGGAGGTGTACCGGGATATGCAATGATCTAGCATAGCAAATGACATCAAATAACGGACAAGCCAAGAAAACATCATGCTAGCTATCTTACGATCATGCAAAGCAATATAACAATGATGGTGCGTGTCATAATAAACGGTACGGTGGAAGTTGCATGGCAATATATCTTGGAATGGCTATGGAAATGCCATAATAGGTAGGTATCGTGGTTGTTTTGAGGAAGGTATATGGTGGGTTTAATGCACCGACGAGAATTGCGCGGTACTAGAGAGGCTAGCAACGGTGGAAGGGTGAGAGTGTGTATAATCCATGGACTCAACATTAGTCATAAAGAACTCACATACTTATTTCAAAAGTCCATAAATTATTGAAACAAAGTACTACATGCATGCTCCTAGGGGGGTAGATTGGTAGGAAAAGACCATCGCTCGTCCCCAACCACCACATATAAGGAAGACAATCAATAAATAAATCATGCTCTGACTTCATCACATAACGGTTCACCGTACGTGCATGCTACGTGAATCACAAACTTTAACACAAGTATTTATACCAATCCAAAATTACTCACTAGCATGACTCTTATATCACCATCTCTATATCTCAAAACAAATGCAAGGAATCAAACTTCTCATAGTATTCAATTCTCCTTATATTAAAGTTTTTATTATATCCCTCTTGGATGCACATCGTATTAGGACTAAATTCATAAACTAATCAAATTACCATGCTATTTAGAGACTCTCAACATAATATAAGTGAAGCAAGAGAGTACGACAATTCCTATAAAATTAAACCACCGCCGTGCTCTAAAAACATATAAGTGAAGCACTAGAGCATATTGCCTAGCTCAAAAGATATAAGTGAAGCACATAGAGTATTCTAATAAATTCACGATTCATGCGTGTCCCTCTCAAAAGGTGTGTACACCAAGGATGATTGTGGCAAACTAAAAATCAAAGACTCATATCATACAAGGCGCTCCAAGCAAAACACATATCATGTGGTAAATAAAAATATAGACTCAAGTAAATTTACCGATGGATTGAAGACGAAAGACGGGATGCCATCCGGGGCATCCCCAAGCTTAGATGCTTGGTTGTCCTTGAATATTACCTTGGGGTGCCTTGGGCATTGATACGTCTTCAACGTATCTATAATTTTTTATTGTTCCATGCTATTATATTACCCCTTTTGGATGTTTATGGGCTTTATTTTACACATTTATATCATTTTTGGGACTAACCTACTAACCGGAGGCCCAGCCCGTATTGCTGTTTTTTTTGCCTATTTCAGTATTTCGAAGAAAAGGAATATCAAACGGAGTCCAAACGGAATGAAACCTTCGGGACCGTGATTTTTGGAACGAACGTCATCCAGAGGACTTGGAGTGCAAGTCAAGAAGCAGCCGAGGCCTCCATGCGATAGGAGGGCACCCCCCTATAGGGCGCGTCCCCTGTCTCGTGGGCCCCTCGGGCGTCCACCGACGTACTTCTTCCTCCTATATAAGCCTACGTACCCCGAAAACATCCAGGGAGCCACCGAAACACAATTTCCACCGCTGTAACCTTCTGTATCCGCGAGATCTCATCTTGGAGCCTTTGTCGACACTCTGCCGGAGGGGGAATCGACCACGGAGGGCTTCTACATCAACATCCTTGCCCCTCCGATGAGTTGTGAGTAGTTTACCACGACCTACGGGTCCATATTTATTAGCTAGATGGCTTCTTCTCTCTTTTTGGATCTCAATACAATGTTCTCCCCCTCTCTTGTGGAGATCTATTTGATGTAAACTCTTTTTGCGGTGTGTTTGTCGAGATCCGATGAATTGTGGGTTTATGATCAAGTTTATCTATGAATAGTATTTGAATCTTCTTTGAATTCTTTTATGTATGATTGAGTTATCTTTGCAAGTCTCGTCGAATTATCAGTTTGGTTTGGCCTACTAGATTGATCTTTCTTGCCATGGGAGAAGTGCTTAGCTTTGGGTTCAATCTTGCGGTGTCCTTTCCCAGTGACATCAGGGGCAGCAAGGCACATATAGTATTGTTTCCATCGAGGATAACAAGATGGGGTTTATATCATATTGCTTGAGTTTATCCCTCTACATCATGTCATCTTGCTTAATGCGTTACTCTGTTCTTTATGAACTTAATACTCTAGATGTAGGCAGGAGTCAGTCGATATGTGGAGTAATAGTAGTAGATGTAGGTGCTACGTCTTGAGCTTGCGTTGGTTTTCCTCGAAGAGGAGAGGGTGATGCAGCAATAGTAGCGTAAGTATTTCCCTCAGTTTTTGAGAACCAAGGTATCAATCCAGTAGGAGGCTCCTCAAAAGTCCCACGCACCTACACAAACAAACTGAGAACTCGCAACCAACACAATAAAGGGGTTGTCAATCCCTTCACGGCCACTTGCGAAAGTGAGATCTAATAAAGATAGTATGATAAGATAAATATATTTTTGGTATTTTATAATATAGATGCAAAAAGTAAAGATGCAAATAAAAGTAGATTGAAAGCAAATATGATAAGAGATAGACCCGGGGGCCATAGGTTTCACTAGAGGCTTTTCTCAAGATAGCATAGGTATTATGGTGGGTGAACAAATCACTGTCGAGCAACTGATAGAAAAGCGCATAGTTATGAGATTATCTAGGCATGATCATGTATATAGGCATCACGTCCAAAAGAAGTAGACCGACTCCTGCCTGCATCTACTACTATTACTCCACACATCGACCGACTCCTGCCTGCATCTAGAGTATTAAGTTCATAAGAACTGTTGGGGAATGTAGTAATTTCAAAAAAATTCCTACGCACACGCAAGATCATGGTGATGGCATAGCAACGAGAGAGGAGAGTGTTCGTCCACGTACCCTCGTAGACCGTAAGCGGAATCGTTAGCACAACGCGGTTGATGTAGTCGTACGTCTTCACGATCCGACCGATCCAAGCACCGAACGTACGGGGCCTCCGAGTTCAGCACACGTTCAGCTCGATGACGATCTCCGGCCTCCGATCCAGCAAAGCTCCGGAGATGAGTTCCGTCAGCACGACGGCGTGGTGACGATGATGATGTTCTACCGGCGCAGGGCTTCGCCTAAACTCCGCGACAATATGACCGAGGTGGAATATGGTGGAGGGGGGCACCGCACACGGCTAAGGAACGATCCGTAGATCAACTTGTGTGTCTATGGGGTGTCCCCCCGCCCCCGTATATAAAGGAGCAAGAGGGGAGGCCGGCCGGCCCTTGGGGCGCGCCAAGGAGGGGGGGAGTCCTCCTCCTATTGGGAGTAGGACTCCCCTTTCCTAGTCCAACTAGGAAGGAGGAAGGGGGAAGGAAAGAGGGGGAGAGGAAGAGGGAAAGAGGGGCCGCGCCCCCCTCCCCTAGTCCAATTCGGACTCCCCTTGGGAGGGGGCGTGCCACCTCCTGGGCTGCTGCCCTCTCTCTCTCCTCAGGCCCACTAAGGCCCAATACTTCCCCGGGGGGTTCCGGTAACCCCTCCGGCACTCCGGTTTTCTCCGAAATCACCCGGAACACTTCCGGTGTCCGAATATAGTCGTCCAATATATCAATCTTTATGTCTCGACCATTTTGAGACTCCTCGTCATGTCCGTGATCACATCCGGGACTCCGAACAAACTTCGGTACATCAAAACTTATAAACTCATAATAAAACTGTCATCGTAACATTAAGCGTGCGGACCCTATGGGTTCGAGCACTATGTAGACATGACCTAGAATCATTCTCGGTCAATAACCAATAGAGGGACCTGGATGCCCATATTGGTTCCTACATATTCTACGAAGATCTTTATCGGTCAAACCGCATAACAACATATGTTGTTCCCTTTGTCATCGGTATGTTACTAGCCCGAGATTTGATCGTCGGTATCCAATACCTAGTTCAATGTCGTTACCGGCAAGTCTCTTTACTCGTTACGTAATGCATCATCCCGTAACCAACTCATTGGTTACATTGCTTGCAAGGCTTATAATGATGTGCATTACCGAGAGGGCCCAGAGATACCTCTCCGACAATCGGAGTGACAAAACCTAATCTCGAAATATGCCAACTCAACATGTACCTTCGGAGACACCTGTAGTACTCCTTTATAATCACCCAGTTATGTTGTGACGTTTGGTAGTACCCAAAGTGTTCCTCCGGTAAACAGGAGTTGCATAATTCTCATAGTTACAGGAACATGTATAAGTCATGAAGAAAGCAATAGCAGTATACTAAACGATCAAGTGCTAGGCTAACGGAATGGGTCATGTCAATCACATCATTCTTCTAATGATGTGATCCCACTAATCAAATGACAACACATGTCTATGGTTAGGAAACATGACCATCTTTGATCAATGATCTAGTCTAGTAGAGGCATACTAGTGACTATATGTTTGTCTATGTATTCACACATGTATCATGTTTCCGGTTAATACAATTCTAGCATGAATAATAAACATTTATCATGAATAATAACTTTATTATTGCCTCTAGGGCATATTTCCTTCAGTCTCCCACTTGCACTAGAGTCAATAATCTAGATTACATAGTAATGATTCTAACACCCATGGAGTCTTGGTGCTGATCATGTTTTGCTCGTGAGAGAGGCTTAGTCAACGGGTCTGCAACATTCAGATCCGTATGTATCTTGCAAATCTCTATGTCTCCCACTTGGACTTGGTCCCGAATGGAATTGAAGCGTCTCTTGATGTGCTTGGTCCTCTTGTGAAATCTGGATTCCTTTGCCAAGACAATTGCACCAGTATTGTCACAGAAGATCTTCATTGGTCCCGATGCACTAGGTATGACATCTAGATCGGAAATGAACTCTTTCATCCAGACTCCTTCATTTGCTGCTTCAGAAGCAGCTATGTACTCCGCTTCACATGTAGATCCTTCCACGACGCTTTGTTTAGAACTGCACCAACTTACAGCTCCACCGTTTAATAAAAACACGTATCCGGTTTGCGATTTAGAATCGCCCGGATCAGTGTCAAAGCTTGCATCGACGTAACCATTTACGACTAGCTCTTTGTCACCTCCATATACGAGAAACATATCCTTAGTCCTTTTCAGGTATTTCAGGATGTTCTTGACCGCTGTCCAGTGATCCACTCCTGGATTACTTTGGTACCTTCCTGCCAAGCTTATTGCTAAGCATACGTCAGGTCTGGTACACAGCATTGCATACATGATAGAGCCTATGGCTGAAGCATAGGGAACATCTTTCATTTTCTCTCTATCTTCTGCTGTGGTCGGGCATTGAGTTTGACTCAACTTCACACCTTGTAGCACAGGCAAGAATCCTTTCTTTGCCTGATCCATTTTGAACTTTTTCAAAATTTTGTCAAGGTATGTGCTTTGTGAAAGTCCTATTAAGCGTCTTGATCTATCTCTATAGATCTTGATGCCCAATATGTAAGCAGCTTCACCGAGGTCTTTCATTGAAAAACTTTTATTCAAGTATCCCTTTATGCTATCCAGAAATTCTATATCATTTCCAATTAATAATATGTCATCTACATATAAAATCAGAAATGCTACAGAGCTCCCACTCACTTTCTTGTAAATATAGGCTTCTCCAAAAGTCTGTATAAAACCATATGCTTTGATCACACTATCAAAACGTTTATTCCAACTCCGAGATGCTTGCACCAGTCCATAAATGGATCGCTGGAGCTTGCACACTTTGTTAGCACCTTTTGGATCAACAAAACCTTCTGGCTGCATCATATACAACTCTTCTTCCAGAAATCCATTCAAGAATGCGGTTTTGACATCCATTTGCCAAATTTCATAATCATGAAATGCAGCAATTGCTAACATGATTCGGACAGACTTAAGCATCGCTACGGGTGAGAAAGTCTCATCGTAGTCAACCCCTTGAACTTGTCGAAACCCTTTTGCAACAAGTCGAGCTTTATAGACAGTTACATTACCATCAGCGTCAGTCTTCTTCTTAAAGATCCATTTATTCTCAATGGCTTGTCGATCATCGGGCAAGTCAACCAAAGTCCACACTTTGTTTTCATACATGGATCCCATCTCAGATTTCATGGCCTCTAGCCATTTTGCGGAATCTGGGCTCATCATCGCTTCCTCATAGTTCGTAGGTTCATCATGGTCAAGTAACATGACTTCCAGAATAGGATTACCGTACCACTCTGGTGCGGATCTTACTCTGGTAGACCTACGAGGTTCAGTAGAAACTTGATCTGAAGTTTCATGATCAATATCATTAGCTTCCTCACTAATTGGTGTAGTTGTCACAGGAACCGGTTCTTGTGATGAACTACTTTCCAATAAGGGAGTAGATACAGTTATCTCATCAAGTTCTACTTTCCTCCCACTCACTTCTTTCGAGAGAAACTCCTTCTCTAGAAAGGATCCATTCTTAGCAACGAATGTTTTGCCTTCGGATCTGTGATAGAAGGTGTACCGAACAGTCTCTTTTGGGTATCCTATGAAGACACATTTCTCTGATTTGGGTTCGAGCTTATCTGGTTGAAGTTTCTTTACATAAGCTTCGCAGCCCCAAACTTTAAGAAACGACAACTTTGGTTTCTTGCCAAACCACAGTTCATAAGGCGTCGTCTCAACGGATTTTGATGGTGCCCTATTTAACGTGAATGTGGCCGTCTCTAAAGCATAACCCCAAAACGATAGCGGTAAATCAGTAAGAGACATCATAGATCGCACCATATCTAGTAAAGTACGATTACGACGTTCGGACACACCATTTTGTTGTGGTGTTCCAGGTGGCGTGAGTTGCGAAACTATTCCACATTGTTTAGTGTAGACCAAACTCGTAACTCAAATATTCTCCTCCACGATCAGATCGTAGAAACTTTATTTTCTTGTTACGATGATTTTCCACTTCACTCTGAAATTCTTTGAACTTTTCAAATGTTTCAGACTTGTGTTTCATTAAGTAGATATACCCATATCTGCTCAAATCATCTGTGAAGGTGAGAAAATAACGATACCCGCCGCGAGCCTCAACATTCATTGGACCACAAACATCAGTATGTATGATTTCCAACAAATCAGTTGCTCGTTACATAGTTCCGGAGAATGGTGTTTTAGTCATCTTGCCCATAAGGCACGGTTCGCAAGTACCAAGTGATTCATAATCAACTGATTCCAAAAGCCCATCAGTATGGAGTTTCTTCATGCGCTTTACACCGATATGACCCAAACGGCAGTGCCACAAATAAGTTGCACTATCGTTATCAACTCTGCATCTTTTGGTTTCAACACTATGAATATGTGTATCACTACTATCGAGATTCAAATAAAAATAGACCATTCTTCAAGGGTGCATGTCCATAAAAGATATTACTCATATAAATAGAACAACCATTATTCTCTGATTTAAATGAATAACCGTCTCGCATCAAACAAGATCTAGATATAATGTTCATGCTCAACGCTGGCACCAAATAACAATTATTCAGGTCTAAAACTAATCCCGGAGGTAGATGTAGAGGTAGCGTGCCGACCGCGATCACATCGACTTTGGAACCGTTTCCCACGTGCATCGTCACCTCGTCCTTGGCCAGTGCTCGCTTATTCTGTAGTCCCTGTTTCGAGTTGAAAATATTAGCAACAGAACCAGTATCAAATACCCAGGTGCTACTACGAGCTCTAGTTAGGTACACATCAGTAACAAGTATATAACATATACCTTTGTTCACTTTGCCATCCTTCTTATCCGCCAAATACTTGGGGCAGTTCCGCTTCCAGTGACCAGTCTGCTTGCAGTAGAAGCACTCAGTTTCAGGCTTAGGTCCAGACTTGGGTTTCTTCTCTTGAGCAGTAACTTGCTTGCCGTTCCTTTTGAAGTTCCCCTTCTTCTTCGCTTTGCCCTTTTTCTTGAAACTAGTGGTCTTGTTGACCATCAACACTTGATGCTCCTTCTTGATTTCTACCTCCGCAACTTTTAGCATTGCGAAGAGCTCGGGAATAGTCTTGTTCATCCCTTGCATATTATAGTTCATCACAAAGCTCTTGTAGCTTGGTGGCAGTGATTGGAGAATTCTGTCAATGACGCTATCATCCGGAAGATTAACTCCCAGTTGAATCAAGTGATTATTATACCCAGACATTTTGAGTATATGCTCACTGACAGAACTATTCTCCTCCATCTTGCAGCTGTAGAACTTATTGGAGACTTCATATCTCTCAATCCGGGCATTTGCTTGAAATATTAACTTCAACTCCTGGAACATCTCATATGCTCCATGACGATCAAAACGTCATTGAAGACCCGGTTCTAAGCCGTAAAGCATGGCACACTGAACTATAGAGTAGTCATCAGCTTTGCTCTGCCAGACGTTCTTAACGTCGTCAGTTGCATCAGCAGCAGGCCTGGCACCCAGCGGTGCTTCCAGGACGTAACTTTTCTGTGCAGCAATGAGGATAATCCTCAGGTTACATACCCAGTCCGTGTAATTGCTACCATCATCTTTCAACTTTGCTTTCTCAAGGAACGCATTAAAATTCAACGGAACAACAGCACGAGCCATCTATCTACAAACAAACATAGATAAGCAAAATACTATCAGGTACTAAGTTCATGATAAATTCAAGTTCAATTAATCATATTACTAAAGAACTCCCACTTAGACATACATCTCTCTAGTCATCTAAGTGATCACGTGATCCAAATCAACTAAACCATAACCGATCATCACGTGAGATGGAGTAGTTTTCAATGGTGAACATCACTATGTTGATCATATCTACTATATGATTCACGCTCGACCTTTCGGTCTCCGTGTTCTGAGGCCATATCTGCATATGCTAGGCTCGTCAAGTTTAACCTGAGTATTCCGCATGTGCAAAACTGGCTTGCACCCGTTGTAGATGGACGTAGAGCTTATCACACCCGATCATCACGTGGTGTCTGGGCACGACGAACTTTGGCAACGGTGGATACTCAGGGAGAACACTTCTTGATAATTTTAGTGAGAGATCATCTTAAAATGCTACCGTCAATCAAAGCAAGATAAGATGCATAAAGGATAAACATCACATGCAATCAATATAAGTGATATGATATGGCCATCAACATCTTGTGCTTGTGATCTCCATCTCCGAAGCACCGTCGTGATCACCATCGTCACCGGTGCGACACCTTGATCTCCATCGTAGCATCGTTGTCGTTATGCCATCTATTGCTTCTACGACTATCGCTACCTCTTAGTGATAAAGTAAAGCAATTACAGGGCGTTTGCATTTCATACAATAAAGCGACAACCATATGGCTCCTGCCAGTTGCCAATAACTTCGGTTACAAAACATGATCATCTCATACAATAAAATATAGCATCACATCTTGACCATATCACATCACAACATGCCCTGCAAAAACAAGTTAGACGTCCTCTACTTTGTTGTTGCAAGTTTTACGTGGCTGCTACGGGCTTTAGCAAGAACCGTTCTTACCTACGCATCAAAGAACCACAATGATAGTTCGTCAAGTTGGTGCTGTTTTAACCTTCGCAAGGACCGGGCGTAGCAACACTCGATTCAGCTAAAGTGAGAGAGACAGACACCCGCCAGCAACCTTTAAGCACGAGTGCTCGTAACGGTGAAACCAGTCTCGCGTAAGCGTACGCGTAATGTCGGTCCGGGCCGCTTCATCTCACAATACCGCCGAACCAAAGTATGACATGCTGGTAAGCAGTATGACTTGTATCGCACACAACTCACTTGTGTTCTACTCATGCATATAACATCAACGCATAAAACCTAGGCTCGGATGCCACTGTTGGGGAACGTAGTAATTTCAAAAAATTTCCTACGCACACGCAAGATCATGGTGATGGCATAGCAACGAGAGAGGAGAGTGTTCGTCCACGTACCCTCGTAGACCATAAGCGGAAGCGTTAGCACAACGCAGTTGATGTAGTCGTACATCTTCACGATCCGACCGATCCAAGCACCGAACGTATGGGGCCTCCGAGTTCTGCACACGTTCAGCTCGATGACGATCTCCGGCCTCCGATCCAGCAAAGCTCCGGAGATGAGTTCCGTCAGCATGATGGCGTGGTGACGATGATGATGTTCTACCGGCGCAGGGCTTCGCCTAAACTCCGCGACGATATGACCGAGGTGGAATATGGTGGAGGGGGGCACCGCACACGGCTAAGGAACGATCTGTAGATCAACTTGTGTGTCTATGGGGTGCCCCCCCACCCCCGTATATAAAGGAGCAAGGGGGAGGCCGGCCGGCCCTTGGGGCGTGCCAAGGAGGGGGGAGTCCTCCTCCTAGTGGGAGTAGGACTCCCCTTTCCTAGTCCAACTAGGAAGGAGGAAGGGGGAAGGAAAGAGGGGGAGAGGGAGAGGGAAAGAGGGGCCGCGCCCCCCTCCCCTAGTCCAATTCGGACTCCCCTTGGGAGGGGGCACGCCACCTCCTGGGCTGCTGCCCTCTCTCTCTCCTCAGGCCCACTAAGGCCCAATACTTCCCCGGGGGGTTCCGGTAAACCCTCCGGCACTCCGGTTTTCTTCGAAATCACCCGGAACACTTCCGGTGTCCGAATATAGTCGTCCAATATATCAATCTTTATGTATCGACCATTTCGAGACTCCTCGTCATGTCCGTGATCACATCCGGGACTCCGAACAAACTTCGGTACATCAAAACTGATAAACTCATAATAAAACTGTCATCGTAACGTTAAGCGTGCGGACCCTACGGGTTCGAGAACTATGTAGACATGACCTAGAATCATTCTCGGTCAATAACCAATAGCGGGACCTGGATGCCCATATTGGTTCCTACATATTCTACGAAGATCTTTATCGGTCAAACCACATAACAACATACGTTGTTCCCTTTGTCATCGGTATGTTACTAGCCCGAGATTTGATCGTCGGTATCCAATACCTAGTTCAATCTCGTTACCGGCAAGTCTCTTTACTCGTTACGTAATGCATCATCCCGTAACCAACTCATTGGTTACATTGCTTGCAAGGCTTATAATGATGTGCATTACCGAGAGGGCCCAGAGATACCTCTCCGACAATCGGAGTGACAAAACCTAATCTCGAAATACGCCAACTCAACATGTACCTTCGGAGACACCTGTAGTACTCCTTTATAATCACCCAGTTACGTTGTGATGTTTGGTAGTACGCAAAGTGTTCCTCCGGTAAACGGGAGTTGCATAATTCTCATAGTTACAGGAACATGTATAAGTCATGAAGAAAGCAATGTCAGTATACTAAACGATCAAGTGCTAGGCTAACGGAATGGGTCATGTCAATCACATCATTCTTCTAATGATGTGATCCCACTAATCAAATGACAACACATGTCTATGGTTAGGAAACATAACCATCTTTGATCAATGAGCTAGTCAAGTAGAGGCATACTAGTGACTATATGTTTGTCTATGTATTCACACATGTATCATGTTTCCGGTTAATACAATTCTAGCATGAATAATAAACATTATCATGATATGAGGAAATAAATAATAACTTTATTATTGCCTCTAGGGCATATTTCCTTCAAGAACAGAGTAACGCATTAAGCAAGATGACATGATGTAGAGGGATAAACTCAAGCAATATGATATAAACCCCATCTTGTTATCCTCGATGGCAACAATACAATACGTGCCTTGCAACCCTTTCTGTCACTGGGTAAGGACACCGCAAGATTGAACCCAAAGCTAAGCACTTCTCCCATGGCAAGAAAGATCAATCTAGTAGGCCAAACCAAACTGATAATTCGAATAGACTTGCAAAGATAACTCAATCATACATAAAACATTTCAGAGAAGATTCAAATACTATTCATAAATAAAATTGATCATAAACCCATAATTTATCGGATCTCGACAAACACACCGCAAAAAGAGTTTACATCGAATAGATCTCCACAAGAGAGGGGGAGAACATTGTATTGAGATCCAAAAAGAGAGAAGACGCCATCTAGCTAATAACTATGGACCCGCAGGTCTGTGGTAAACTACTCACAACTCATCGGAGGGGCAATGATGTTGATGTAGAAGCCCTCTGTGGTCGATTCCCCCTCCGGCAGAGTGCCGGCGAAGGCTCCAAGATGAGATCTCGCGGATACAGAAGGTTACGGTGGTGGAAATTGTGTTTCGTCCGCCTCCTGGATGTTTTCGGGGTACGTAGGTATATATAGGAGGAAGAAGTACGCCGGTGGCCGCCCGAGGGGCCCATGAGACAGGGGCGTGCCCTACAGGGGGGGGCGCCCTCCTATCTCGTGGGAGCCTTGGCTGCTTCTTGACTTGCACTCCAAGTCCTCTGGATCACGTTCATTCCAAAAATCACGCTTTCGAAGGTTTCATTCCGTTTGGACTCCGTTTGATATTCCTTTTCTTCGAAATACTGAAATAGGCAAAAAAACAGCAATATGGGCTGGGCCTCCGATTAGTAGGTTAGTCCCAAAAATGATATAAATGTGTAAAATAAAGCCCATAAACATCCAAAAGGGGTAATATAATAGCATGGAACAATCAAAAATTATACATACGTTGGAGACGTATCAAGCATCCCCAAGCTTAATTCCTGCTCGTCCTCGAGTAGGTAAATGATAAAAGGAGAATTTTTGATGTGGAATGCTACCTAGCATAATTCATAATGTAATTTTCTTTATTGTGGCATGAATGTTCAGATCCAAATGATACAAAATAAAAGTTCATATTGACATAAGAAATAGTAATATTTCAAGCATACTAATCAAAGTAATCATGTCTTCTCAAAATAACATGGCCAAAGAAAGTTATCCCTACAAAATCATATAGTCTGGCTGTTGCTCTATCTTCATCACACAAAGTATTTAATCATGCACAACCCCGATGACAAGCCAAGCAATTGTCTCATACTTTAATAATCTCAAACTCTTTCAACTTTCACGCAATACATGAGCGTGAGCCATGGACATAGCACTATATGTGGAATAGAATGGTGGTTGTGGAGAAGACAAAAAGGGAGAAGATAGTCTCACATCTACTAGGCGTATCAACGGGCTATGGAGATGCCCATTAATGGATATCAATGTGAGTGAGTAGGGATTGCCATGCAACGGATGTACTAGAGCTATAAATATATGAAAGCTCGACAAAAGAAACTAAGTGGGTGTGCATCCAACTGGCTTGCTCACGAAGACCTAGGGCATTTTTGAGGAAGCCCATCATTGGAATATACAAGCCAAGTTCTATAATGAAAAATTCCCACTAGTATATGAAAGTGACAACATATGAGACTCTCTATCATGAAGATCATGGTGCTACTTTGAAGCACAAGTGTGGAAAAAGAGATAGTAGCATTGTCCCTTCTCTCTTTTTCTCTCATTTTATTTTTTTCTTCTTGTTTCCCTTTTTTTCTTTGGCCTTCTTTTTTTTATTTATTTTTGGCCTTTCTATTTTTTTCTCTCTTTTTGTAAAGTCCGAAGTCTCATCACGACTTGTGGGGGAATCTGTCACGCCCGGGTAATCAAGCTACAGTAACCCTCCGCTAATTATGCCATGTCACCTCAGTTACTGTTGATAAACTCGCGTCACTTCGAAATCCAGTTCAAATTTCAAAATTTAAAATAAAGGCAAACAATAAGGTTTTCAAATATTAAAACTAAATGTTTGGTGGAGCCAAATAATGCATAGGTAATTATGGTGGAGAGACCACACTTCTATAAAATGTTAAATAATCTAAAATGAATAAACAGTAGTCAAACAATAAATAAGTGCCATCTGAATTTTATAAAAAACTAAACTATTTTGTTCAGGGGTAAAACTTTTTGTGACGGTAGTTGGAATTGTAACTCTATTTTAGGTGTGGGTTTACAGAAAGCAAAGGTAAGAATAAAACAAAAACAAACCCCTTCCCCTGGGCCATTCGGCCCAACCGGGCATCTAGGCCACTAGGCCAGCCCACGCCACCCTCCTTATCCCCTCGGGCGACCGAACCCTAACTAGCGAGACCCCACTCCTCCCACTCGCCCCCACTCTCCCACATCTCTTCCCCCACCTCTCGACCCCGTTTTCGATCGGGAAGGAGAGAACGGACCCGGCGCCGCGCCCTTGCTCGGACCTCTCCCCCCGCGACGCCGCGCGCCACCGCATGCTCTGACGCCTCTAGAGCCGCGTATGGCCCCCTCCCTCGGGTGGCCGAGGCCCACATCGCCGAGAAACGCCACGACCGTCCTCGCCCTCCTCGGTTGATCTACACCACCGGCCGCCCCGAGCATCTCCGACCACCCCCGCACCTCCTCGAGCGCTTCCCCAACCTCCCTACCTCATCCACGAGCACCGGGGTGAGCCCCTCGACCGATTCCCGTGCTTATCCCCTCGATCCGTAACGTTTTACCGTCGCTCCTCTGCTCGTCCGTGTTCGCCATAGCTGGAGCTTGGCTCCCGCCACCTCACTGCCCGTGGCACGCTCCCGTGCCTCCCGGCCGTCCCGTTCCCGGCCCCACCACTCCTGGCCGCCCCCTACGGCCCCTTCTTCTGCTGCTATATGCTGCTGCCGTCGCTGATGCCGCCCCACGGCACTGCTCCTTCTCCTGCGCTGCTTACTGTTGCCTTCCCGTCGCCCTCTGCCCTCTGCGTCGCGGCCTTCTCCTGGTCGCCGCCCCTCGCCGCCCCTCGCCGCCAGTTCTTGGCGCCCGCACGCGCGCCGGCAGCCCGGCCGCGCCCGGAGGCCTCGCCCACACCTTGGCGCCCCGCTGCGCCTCTCCATATGGGCGGCGCCGCGCTTGGGCGAGCGCTCGCGCCAGTTCGGGCGGCGCCCTGCCCTACACCCGTTTGCCCGCTCAATCTCCCTGATTGGGTTGGGTCTCTGACCAGAGGGCCCAGCCCTGTTAAAAAAGGAAAACAAAAGAAAACAAAAATAAAAATAAATAAATTTATTAATTAAACTAACTAGTCCTGTTTAATTAACCCTAATTACCAGATTAGTTAATTAGTTTTGCTTAACTAAAACTGGGACTATGCCAGACGAGACCCACCCGTCAGTAACTTTGACCGCTGACGTCATGCTGATGTCATGATGACACATTAATTCTTTTCCGAATTAGTTAAATCACAATAATCCCAAAAAAATGTTAAATCTTTATAAATTAATGTAAAATAATCCGTAGCTCAGATGAAAATACTTTGTACATGAAAGTTGCTCAGAACGACGAGACGAATCCGAATACGCAGCCCGTTCATCATCCACCCGTCCCTAGCATAGCAAACGTGCAACAATCCCCCTCCGGTCCGTTTGTCCGAAAACGCAAAACACCGGAAATACTTTCCCGGATGTTTCCCCACTTCGCCGGTATCACCTACTACTGCGTTAGGTCACCTCTAGCCCCGCGTATTGCCATATTACAGTTTGTGATGCTTTGATTGCTCTGTTATTTATTGTGTTCCCCCTCCGTTACTTCTGTCCGGCAGACCCCGAGATTGCCGGCGACCCCCAGTTCGACTACGGTGTTAACGACCCCTCCTTGCCAGAGCAACCAGGCAAGCCCCCCCCCCTTGATCACCAGATATCGCCTATTCTTTCCTCTACTACTTGCATTAGAGTAGTGTAGCATGTTACTGTTTCGATTAATCCTATTCTGTTGCATAGCCTGTCATTGTTGCTACAGTCATTGATACCTTACCAGCAATCCTAAATGCTTAGTATAGGATGCTAGTTTACCATTAGTGGCCCTACATTCTTGTCAGTCTGCCTTGCTATACTATCGGGTCGTGATCACTCGGGAGGTGATCACGGGTATATACTATACATACATACATACATACATACATACATACATACATACATACATACATACATACATACATACATACATACATACATACATACATACATACATACTATACAGATGGTGACTGAAGTCGGGTGAGCTCGTTGAGTACCCGCAAGTGATTCCGATGTGCGGGCTGGAAGGACAGGTGGCTCAATCCCGGTAGAGGTGGGCCTGGGTTCCTGACGGCCCCCGACTGTTACTTTGTGACGGAGCAACAGGGCAGGTTGAGACCACCTAGGCGAGAGGTGGGCCTGGCCCTGGTCGGCGTTCGCGGTTGCTTCATAATAACACGCTTAACGAGATCTTGGTATTTTATCTGAGTCTGGCCACTGGCCCATATGCACTAACCAACAACGCGGGAAAGATATGGGCACTCGACATTGTGGTATCAGCTGAAGCCTTCGTGACGTCAGCGACCGAGCGGCACACGCCGGATTGGAACGTAAGCCTGCTCTTGTATTAAGGGGGCTAGTTCTGCTTCCGGCCGCGTATGCAACGTGCAGGTGTGCAATGGGCAATGGGCCCAGACCCCTGCGCGCATAGGATTTAGACCGGCGTGCTGACCTCTCTGTTGTGCCTAGGTGGGGCTACGACGTGTTGATCTTCTGAGGCCAGGCATGACCCAGGAAAGTGTGTGCGGCCAAAGGGGATCGAGCATGTTGGGTTATGTGGTGCACCCCTACAGGGAAGTTTATCTATTCGAATAGCTGTGTCCCTCGGTAAAAGGACGACCCGGAGTTGTACCTTGACCTTATGACAACTAGAACCAGATACTTAATGAGACACACCCAGACAAGTTCCACAGACAACCCGGTGATCGCTTTTCCACAGGGCGACGAGGGGAGGATCGCCGGGTAGGATTATGCTATGCGATGCTACTTGGAGGACTTCATTCTACTCTTCTACATGCTGCAAGACAGAGGCTGCCAGAAGCGTAGCCTTTGATAGGACTAGCTATCCCCCTCTTATTCTGGCATTCTGCAGTTCAGTCCATCGATATTGCCTTTTTACACATATACCCATGCATATGTAGTGTAGCTCCTTGCTTGCGAGTACTTTGGATGAGTACTCACGGTTGCTTTTCTCCCCCTTTTCCCCCCTTTCTTTTCTTCCTGGTTGTCGCAACCAGATGCTGGAGCCCAGGAGCCAGACGCCACCATCGATGATGACTCCTACTACACTGGAGGCACCTACTACTACGTGCAGGCCGCTACGACGACCAAAAGTAGTTAGGAGGATCCCAGGCAGGAGGCCTGCGCCTCTTTCGATCTGTATCCCAGTGTGCTAGCCATCTTATGGCAAACTTGTTTAACTTATGTCTATACTCAGATATTGTTGCTTCCACTGACTCGTCTATGATCGAGCACTTGTATTCGAGCCCTCGAGGCCTGTGGCTTGTATTAAGATTCTTGTATGACTTATTTTATTTTTAGAGTTGTGTTGTGATATCTTCCCATGAGTCCCTGATCTTGATCGTACACGTTTGCGTGTATGATTAGTGTACGATTGAATCGGGGGCGTCACAAGTTGGTATTAGAGCCGACTGCCTATAGGAATCCCCCTTCCAAACTCCTTGGCCGAAGTTGAGTTTAGTCATCGAAAAAGTTTTTACTAACATGGCTGTTCGGCTTACGGGCCCACGTCACCGTTGGGTGGTATTAGGATCTTTTACTCCTCGTCTATACTTTGGGACTCTGATCTCTCTTCTATTCAGGTTAAATGGTTTTGCTAACTCTAACTCTAGGTTCTCGTAACTATTTGTCCCGGAGAGCCCTCATTCCGGAAGATCACCTGCTTCGTCAGAAGATTCTGAGGATATCCCTCGATATTTTCCCGAGACCCTTGTGCTCATCGTCTTTGCAATTCACTGTTGCCGATATATCCCTATGGATATCTGCATGCACTTGTCATTCTCTTGATCATTCCTCGTCACTCTTGTTGTTACAAGATGCCTCAAGATATTCTTCGATTGTCCCGAGAATCTTTTGAGTTTACTGTCTTGTAGTTTTATTTCGCATGAAAACCCTGACGGCTTTTTCCTCACATTTATCGAGGATCCGTTCTTCTCAATTGTTCATGTGTCTCACATAATTCTTCGAAATACTTTTTGATCTTTCGAAAATCCTCTGCAGCCTGTTACTCTTGAAACTCTTGTCTTGCATTATGGTTAATTCCATATGACTAGTAGTCCTCGTTAACATACCTTGTCATAGTCATTTTGAGCCTATTGATTCAATATGTGCGTACGCACACAGTCATCAGGTTATCCTTTTTAAAATTGTCCTTCCGACTCAGACGTCATTCCGAACATGAGTTGGTTCTCGGCGATCCAAACCTTTATTGATTTTCGAACTAATTGTTTTCAACTTATCCATCCTTGATTAGAGCGTCTACTTCTGATCCTTCGTTTTGGAAACCATAATTTCTTTCTATTTAAGCATCAGACTAATCAGGTGATTCTTGAATCTGATGCCTCTGCATTCTTTCTTCCTCTGAGTGAGCACCCATACACACATTAGCTCCATTGTGGATCCCAATCCATTGCTGGGTTATTACCCGACAGTGTCCTTCATATTCAATCACCTTGTGAGTTCTTCCCCTAATACATAGTGCCTTTGGTAAATTGTATCCTCTGCTTGGCCAGCCATGCTCTGCTTTCGAGCTTGTGTATTCACTTTTGAAACTTGTGGTATATGTTACTAAGATGCCCGATGGGTTGAACCTATGCCTTCCCCTAATACGTGAGAACCCGAAAGTTTTCACAAGTCATACTCTTCCGGTGTTCTACCAGATAAAATTCCAACACTACAGTTATATCAAATCGAGAGGTGAATGAAATGATATGCATTAAAGAAGTGGGAGTCGACCTTGAACTTTGTGTTCATGCCCATGAAAGTGATGTAGACTGTCTCGGAAGCTTCTTGCAAAATGATTATCCAGCTGTATGATCTTTCAGTATTCTTGAAATTGATTCCTTACAGTTATGGTTCTGACCATGCTCTCCTGATCTAATATATCTGATAGGAATTCATTCCAGTGCCTCATATATTTTTGGCAAGGTTCAAGTATCTACCGTCATAGGTCAATGGCCCGGTTCTACTTCTATCATGTTCTACCTTCGAGTATTACCCCCTGGTATCTCGAAGATGTCTTGCCATTGCACCACATCTTACTAACTTTGTTGAGGTAATGTTTTTCCTTGTCGTAATCACTCTACGGGTTCTGGGTTGTTGTCAACCGAGGACACCAACTAGTGAAATTATTCCGCACTACAAATCAAATACCCCTAGTATTTTTACTGGGAAATTCTGAACCCAATCTGGTCATTACTAGACTATCAGCTGCATCCTGGTCTTGCTATCTTTGATTGTGCTACCTCGTACTTCTCTGGTGCACAAAATCTTCAGTGTGTGAGCATGACTTACGTCGAGCTTTCAACATCATGTTGCTTGTCTTGAAAGGCAACTTTGGTTCCGAGCTTGCATCTTATATATTGATCCTATAACTTGCCACTTCGTCATTCCCTTGCTTGTTGACGTTGTTGTTTGATTGCATCGTCTTGAGACCTCCCAGTAAATGTGTCGGATCACCTTTAACACTTTGACTTCTTCCGAGATGTCAACTGTGTTCTTGATGAGAAATACCCTCCTTGCCCTCGATGATTTTTATTATCATCGACAAGACCCTTGACTTCCTTTCATCGCGAACTTGTCCACATTATGAATACAACTTGCTCTCTAGCTAGTGTTGTGTTCTGCCTTGAAGTATTACTGTCTTTTCTGTCGAGAATGTTGTGGGGATTGCTCCACCTCTTAGAAATTCTCGGTATGATGATACTTCTCACCATCACCATTCTTCCTTGGTCCCCGTGTTGTTTTTAACCAGGATACCAATATGCTAATGATGTTGTTTGAGTTCTGTACTTCTAGCAACCCTATTGCCTTGAAGTTAACGACCGACAGTTCGTTCTTAGACTGTTGGTTATTGAATCGTCACTCTAACATTGATCTTGCTGCCTAAGGTCATATTTTGGGCACACCTTTCAACTAATGACTGATGGTGTATGTTTTTCTAGAGCATACAACATTATATCATTTGAATTGACAAGTGTCATCTTCTTGTTCACATTATTGTGAAAATCCATCTGTTTGGAATTCTCGATGAATTGTTGCTGAGCCCATCAGCCACCTCCTCATCCCCGCCTTGGTTTAATGATGAACTATTGTTTCAGGAATCCGCTCCCATAGTTCATTTCCCGAGAATCTCGCAATGTCATTTCATCGATTTGTGTTGCACCTTTTCTTCTCGAACATCCTGAGTCTGAGGTATCATGACACCAATCGGATCTGAATCTCGGTAAGATATGATGGTTGGGACAACTTTCCAAGAGTTATAACATTGGTCGTTATATGACCCGGTAAGGTGGTGTCATGCCTAGTACACCTGGCCGGAGGACCTATTGATATAGTTCCCTTTTTAGCAAGGTTAGCGATTCTTCCATGAGGAAATCGTAAGACTTATTCTATAATTTGTTCTTGATGGATCCTTTGTGCATCCAAATTTTGACCCTTACTTGATGACAATGTCAATGCTATCTTGATGCATGTTTGTGGTACTTCGATTTTCAACAAGAACATTTGCAGCCCAATGCAAAATGTTCTTGCTCAATTATCCAAACACCGTTGCCTGGGTAACGTCATGAAATTTCTCTCCCCTTACCTAAAGGGTTTTCTACATTATATCTTGTCATGGATATCATGCTCTGCTTGTCCTTGGGAAGGATATACTCCTGAAATATGTGTTTAAACACATTTTCCTTTCCATTATTTTGTTTAATCTGATAATCATACTATCCTTTCCATTGTTTTGTTTAACCTTTCCAGTAATCAGACTTAACCGAGTAGTGATAATTCCCTGCTTAGGTAAGCACCTTGTTGTACCACTCTGTCAGTAAGAACCTATTACTATTGTTGATGACATTCCGGTAACCACCAATGGGTGATAACTTTGCCAATTGGTTCACCTCGTTCGTCAAGCAGGAAAATTGCTTTCTTCGTTCCCCGTCCTTAGTACCGACATTGTTGCCGGCATACCTGACAAGCTATTCACTGACATGCCTCCCTGTCGCGGTATTGCAAGATGTCACAACCCTTCCTACTTTCAACCGACATGGTGGGCCCATAACCCACAGGTCCACTGGATCGAAACCTGACTCTTCTTTACAACCTGGATTCTAATGTATCCTTTGCACCTGGCATCGTATGTGATTCACGAGCTAAATGCTAGACCATTATCCATCCTGGAATCAAACCCCATGTTATTCTCATTGGTCAAACCCCCATTCCAGCTTCTGTCTAGTCATTGAATGATTGCCTACCCGTTTGAAACTTTGGTACCATCGCATATTGCACTCAACGAATTCACTGAAATACAACTTGTGGGGGTACCTTGAGTATTTCCCATTGAGTTCATCATCAGATGCCATCTTAGTGGAGATGCGTTCTTCCGGAGTTTTTCCCCTTGATCGTGTTCGTAGGACGATGGAGATCCCGAAGAAAGTATGCCGACTTCATCATGATGACCTGAAGCAGAGAAATGATGACATCAACGTAATGGATCGACCTCTTCGAGAAGAGTAACTAAGACCAAGAAGACTCGTTAGAATTTTCGTAACCAAACCCCTTCCCCCCTTACTCCACCGCTTAAATATCGGGACGAGATTTCTTGTAGTGGAGGAGAATTGTCACGCCGGGTAATCAAGCTATAGTAACCCTTCGCTAATTATGCCATGTCACCTCAGTTACTGTTGACAAGCTCGCGTCACTTCGAAACCCAGTTCAAATTTCAAAATTTAAAATAAAGGCAAACAATAAGGTTTTCACATATTAAAACTAAATGTTTGGTGGAGCCAAATAATGCATAGGTAATTATGGTGGAGAGACCACACTTTTATAAAATGTTAAATAATCTAAAATGAATAAACACTAGCTAAAACAATAAATAAGTGCCATCTGAATTTTATAAAATACTAAACTATTTAGTTCAGGGGTAAAACTTTTTGTGACGGTAGTTGGAATTGTAACTCTATTTTAGGTGTCGGTTTTACCTTTTGTAGAACTATAAAGTATTAAAGAAATAAAAGAAAACAGAAAGCAAAGGTAAGAATAAAACAAAAACAAACCCCCTTCCCCTGGGCCATTCGGCCCAACCGGGCATCTAGGCCACCAGGCCAGCCCACCACACCCTCCTTATCCCCTCGGCCGACCGAACCCTAACTAGCAAGACCCCACTCCTCCCACTCGCCTCCACTCTCCCACACCTCTTCCCCCACCTCTCGACCCTGTTCTGGATCGGGAAGGAGAGAACGGACCCGGCGCCGCGCCCTTTCTCAGACCTTACCCCTCCCCCCCGCGATGCCGTGCGCCACCGCATGCTCCGACGCCTCTAGAGCCGCGTATGGCCCCCTCCCTCGGGTGGCCGAGGCCCACATCGCCGAGAACTGCCACGACCGTCATCGCCCTCCTCGGTCGATCTACACCACCAGCCGCCCCGAGCATCTCCGACCACCCCCGCACCTCCCCGAGCGCTTCCCCGACCTCCCTACCTCGTCCACGAGCACCGAGGTGAGCCCCTCGACCGATTCCCATGCTTATCCCTTCGATCCGTAAAGTTTTACCGTCGCTCCTGTGCTCGTCCGCGTTCGCCATAGCTGGAGCTTGGCTCCCGGCACCTCACTGCCCGTGGCGCACTCCTGTGCCTCCCGGCCGTCCTGTTCCTGGCCCCACCACTCCTGGCCCCCTGCGGCCCCTTCTGCTGCTGCTATATGCTGCTGCCGTCGCTGATGCCGCACCATGGCACTGCTCCTTCTCCTACGCTGCTTACTGCTGCCTTCCCGTCGCCCTCTGCCCTCTGCGTCGCGGCCTTCTCCTGGTCGCCGCCCCTCGCCGCCAGTTCTTGGCGCTCGCACGCGCACCGGTAGCCCAGCCGCGCCCGGAGGCCTCGCCCACACCTTGGCGCCATGCTGCGCCTCTCCATACGGGCGGCGCCACGCTTGGGCCAGCGCCCGTGCCAGTTCGGGCGGCGCCCTGCCCTGCGCCCGTTTGCCCACTCAATCGCCCCGGTTGGGTTGGGTCTCTGACCAGAGGGCCCAACCCTGTTAAAAAAAGTAAAACAAAAATAAAAAAACTAAATTAATTAATTAAACTAACTAATCCTGTTTAATTAACCCTAATTACCAGATTAGTTAATTAGTTTTGCTTAACTAAAACTGGGACTATGCTAGACGGGACCCACCCGTCAGTAACTTTGACCGCTGATGTCATGCTGATGTCATGATGAAGTAGTAATTCTTTTCCGAATTAGTTAAATCACAATAATCCCAAAAAAATGTTAAATCTTTATAAATTAATGTAAAATAATCCGTAGCTTAGATGAAAATACTTTGTACATGAAAGTTGCTTAGAACGACGAGACGAATCCGAATACGCAGCCCGTTCATCATCCACCCGTCCCTAGCATAGAAAACGTGCAACAATCCCCCTCCGGTCCGTCTGTCTGAAAACGCAAAACACCGGGAATACTTTCCTGGATGTTTCCCCACTTCGCCGGTATCACCTACTACTGCATTAGGTCACCTCTAGCCCCGCGTATTGCCATGTTACAGTTTGTGATGCTTTGGTTGCTTTGTTATTTATTGTGTTCCCCCTTCGTTACTTCTGTCTGGCAGACCCCGAGACTGCCGGCTACCCCCAGTTCGACAACGGTGTTGACGACCCCTCCTTCTTGCCAGAGCAACCAGGCAAGCCCCCCCCCCTTGATCACCAAATATCACCTATTCTTTCCTCTACTGCTTGCATTAGAGTAGTGTAGCATGTTACTGTTTCGATTAATCCTATTCTGTTTCATAGCCTATCATTGTTGCTACAGTCATTGATACCTTACCCGCAATCCTAAATGCTTAGTATAGGATGCTAGTTTACCATTAGTGGCCCTACATTCTTGTTAGTCTGCCTTGCTATACTATTGGGCCGTGATCACTAGGGAGGTGATCACGGGTATATACTATACATACATACATACATACATACATACATACATACATACATACATACATACATACATACATACATACATACATACATACATACATACATACATACATACATACATACATACTATACAGATGGTGACTGAAGTCGGGTCAGCTTGTTGAGTACCGCAAGTGATTCCGATGTGGGGGCTGGAAGGACAGGTGGCTCCATCCCGGTAGAGGTGGTCCTGGGTTCCTGACGGCCCCCGACTGTTACTTTGTGGCGGAGCGACAGGGCAGGTTGAGACCGCCTAGGCAAGAGGTGGGCCTGGCCCTGGTCGGTGTTCACGGTTGCTTCATAATAACACGCTTAATGAGATCTTGGTATTTGATCTGAGTCTGGCCACTGGCCTATACGCACTAACCAACTACGCAGGAAAGATATGGGCACTCGACGTCGTGGTATCAGCCGAAGCCTTCGTGACGTCAGCGACTGAGCGGCGCGTGCCGGATTGGAACGTAAGCCTGCTCTTGTATTAAGGGGGCTAATTCCGCTTCCGGGCGCGTACACAACATGCAGGTGTGCAATGGGAGATGGGCCCAGACCCCTGCGCATAGGATTTAGACCGGCGTGCTGACCTCTCTTTTGTGCCTAGGTGGGGCTGCGACGTGTTGATCTTCCGAGGGCGGGCATGACCCAGGAAAGTGTGTGCGGCCAAAGGGGATCGAGCGTGTTGGGTTATGTGGTGCACCCCCGCAGGGAAGTTTATCTATTCAAATAGCCGTGTCCCTCGGTAAAAGGACGACCCGGAGTTGTACCTTGACCTTATGACAACTAGAACCGGATACTTAATAAAAACACACCCAGACAAGTTCCACAGACAACCTGGTGATCGCTTTTCCACAGGGCGACGAGGGGAGGATCGCTGGGTAGGATTATGCTATGCGATGCTACTTGGAGGACTTCATTCTACTCTCTTCTACATGCTGCAAGACGGAGGCTGCCAGAAGCGTAGTCTTCGATAGGACTAGCTATCCCCCTCTTATTCTGGCATTCTGCAGTTCAGTCCACCGATATTGGCTTTTTACACATATACCCATGCATATGTAGTGTAGCTCCATGCTTGCGAGTACTTTGGATGAGTACTCACGGTTGCTTTCCTCCTCCTTTTCCCCCATTTCTTTTCTCCCTGGTTGTCGCAACCAGATGCTGGAGCCCAGGAGCCAGACGCCACCGTCAACGACGACTCCTACTACACTGGATCATAGTCTTCATCATCCTTTCCTCACTAGGACAATGCTCTAATAATGAAGATCATCACACTTTTATGGATTTACAACTCAAGAATTACAACTCAAATCTAGAACAAGGTATGACTCTATATGAATGCCTCCGGCGGTGTACCGGGATATGCAATGAATCAAGAGTGACATGTATGAAAATTATGAAGGTGGCCTTGCAAAAAATACAATTTCAACTACATGATCATGCAAAGAGCAATATGCCAAAAGTAATGTTTGTCATATGAACGGAACGGTGGAAAGTTGCATGGCAATATATCTCGGAATGGCTATGGAAATGCCATAATAGGTAGGTATGGTGGCTGTTTTGAGGAAGAAGTATGGTGGGTGTATGGTACCGGTGAAAGTTGCACAGTACAAGAGAGGCTAGCAATGGTGGAAAGGTGAAGGGTGTGTATAATCCATGGAATCAACATTAGTCAAAAGAACTCATGCACTTATTGCAAAAATTTAGAAGCCATCAAAAACCAAAGCACTACGCGCATGCTCCTAGGGGGATAGATTGGTAGGAAAAGACCATCACTCATCCCCGACCGCCACTCATAAGGAAGACAATCAATAAATAAAATTGTGCTCCAACTTCATCAAAAAGCGGTTCACCATATGTGCATGCTACGGGAGTCACAAACTTCAACGCAAGCATTCTTTAAATTCATAATCACCAAACTAGCATGACTTTAATATCACTACCTCCATATCTCAAAACAATTATCAAGCATCAAATTGATCATAGCATCCAATTCACTTTCTATGATAGTTTTTATTATACCCAACTTGGATGCTCATAATTCTAGGACCAACTTTATGACCATAGAAAATACCATGCTGTTCTAAAAGACTCTCAAAATAATATAAGTGAAGCATGAGAGACTAATAATTTCTTCAAAATTAAGACACCACCGTGCTCTAAAAGATATAAGTGCAGCACTAGAGCAAAAACTATCAAGCTCAAAAGATATAAGTGAAACACATAGCAAATTCTAATCAAATAGGCTTCTCCCAAAAGGTGTGGACAGCAAGGATGATTGTGGTAAACTAAAAAGCAAGACTAATATAATACACGACGCTCCAAGCAAAACACATATCATGTGGCGAATAAAAATATAGCTCCAAATAAAGTTACCAATGAACGAAGACGAAAGAGGGGATGCCTTCCCGGGGCATCCCCAAGCTTAGGCTTTTGGCTATTCTTGAATGTCTTGGGGTGCCATGGGCATCCCCAAGCTTAGGCTCTTGCCACCCTTTATTCCATAGTCCATAAAAGCTTTACCCAAAACTTGAAAACTTCACAACACAAAACTAAACAGGAAATCTTATAAGGTCCGTTAGTGAAAGAAAACAAAACCACCACATAAGGTACTGTAATGAAGTAATTCTTTATTTAATTTGGTGTTAAACCTACTGTATTCCAACTTCCTTATGGTTTATAAACTAATTTACTAGCCATAGATGCATTGAAGTAAGCAAACAACACACGAAAAACAGAATCTGTCAAAAACAGAACAGTCTTTAGCAATCTATAACTAACGCAAACTTCTGGAACTCTAAAAATCCTACCCAAATAGGAAGTCCTGGAAAATTTGTTTATTGATCAGCATCAAAAAGAATCAACGCCAAAGCATGTTCCTGTGATTTAACAAAATTATATTCGTGCATGCAAAGTTTCTGTTTTTCAGCAGAATCAAATCAACTATCATCGTAGGTTATCCTATAGGTCCTACTTGGCACAAACACTAATTAAAAGATAAAAATACATCTAAACAGAAGGTAGATGCAAGATTTATTACTAAACAGGAGCAAAAACAAAAACCATAAAGAAAATTGGGTTGCCTCCCAACTAGCGCTATCGTTTAACGCCCCTAGCTAGGCATAATAGCAAAGATAGATCTAACGAGTGCCACCTTTGGCACTAAATTCATCGATTGAGCACTTGTGGTCTCTAGGGGTTTCTCCCTTTTTAGCAATGGCTAAACCTTTAGGAAGAAATTCAAGAAATTTGTTGGTAGCAAAAGGTTCCTTAACGATAGAGAGACAATTGGGATGAACACTTATGGATTTGAGATCCGCATCTCCCTTACTAGAAGATTCACCCTTATTTTTAGGAACATAAATAAACTTGGTAGTTTTAGTAGGGGGTTTTGGAGTGTTTTTCATGGAGGAAAACGCAGAACCTATGTTTGTAATGATATCCTCAATTTTACCGATTCTAGCAGAGTCTATATCTATTTTCTCATTAATTATAGGTTCTTTTTCTTTAAGATTTTTCAAAGTAACTCCAACCCTATATCCAAATTGGGTAATGTGATTATGAATCTTTTTATCCAAAATTTCAATCAACTCAACAGTGGCAATTTTATTTTCAATAATCTCAAGCCGTTGCATAACATGTTCTAAAGTTAAAACAGTTCCATTGACCAAAAGAGGTGGTGGGCCAAACAAATCTAACATAGCATTATAAGCATCAAACGTATGGCTACTCAATAAGTCACCTCCGGTAGCTATATCAAGAACACATCTATTACAAGGAGTAATGCCTACATAAAAATTGCGGAGAAGAACGGAAGTGGAAAGCTTCCTAGAAGATTTACATTGAGCATTGCAAATCCTATGCCAATCATCTTTTAAATTTTCTCCCTCCCTTTGCTTAAAATTGAGAATTTCTTGTTCGGGAGTGACAATAAGGATAGGAGGACTAGCCATAACCACAAGGTAGATGAACTAACGCACGACAAACGGAAAAAGGCAAGCGAAAAAGAGAGGAGGAGATTGGGAAAGAGAGGACGAATAAAACGGCAAGGGTGAAGTGGGGGAGAGGAAAACAAGAGGCAAATGGCAAATAATGTAAATGCGAGGGAGATGGGTTTGTGATAGGTACTTGGTATGTCTTGACTTGAGCGAAGACCTCCCCGACGAAGGCGCTAGAAATCCTTCTTGTTATGTCTTGAGCTTGCGTTGGTTTTCCTCGAAGAGGAGAGGGTGATGCAGCAATAGTAGCGTAAGTATTTCCCTCAGTTTTTGAGAACCAAGGTATCAATCCAGTAGGAGGCTCCTCAAAAGTCCCATGCACCTACACAAACAAACTGAGAACTCGCAACCAACACAATAAAGGGGTTGTCAATCCCTTCACGGCCACTTGCGAAAGTGTGATCTAATAAAGATAGTGTCACACCCTAGCTAGTCATGCATTAGAGTGTTGCATCATGTTTACTCTTTCATCAGAAACTTGAAAATGGGGATGACAGAACCCCCAGTCCCCTCTGAAACCAACTAGGGTTTACTAAAGTAATTTTCAATGAACCTGAAATGCCCTTCTAAAATGCCCATCATTTTTGCCTTGGTTCAGAACCTCTGCAAAAGTGGTGCACATTTTCCTAGGCCATCCTAGGGTTTTTGAATTAAATCATAACTATTTGAATTTGGGCATTTAAAATAATATAAAATATTTAAATGCTCAAATATCTCCAAACTAAAATGTTTCATGTTGGAAATAATCCAACTATGGACCAGGAGTAGTTTGGTGAATTTTGGAGTTGCCTAGGTATTTTAATTAATTCAACAAATTTGCAGAAGTATTAAATAAAACAGAAAACAGAAAAGAAAGGAGGAAAAACCTACCTGGGCTCCTCCACTGTGCGGCCCAGCCAGCCGGCCGGCCCAGCCAGCGACCGACCCAGCCCAGCACTGTAGCTCCCCGTCGTCTTCCTCCCCACGCCCCGAAGCTGCTGCGTGCTCGCGCGCGCGCGGCCGCGCGGCCACCTCCTGCTTGCCGACGCCCTCCTGGCCGCGTGGACGACGCCGCAGCCCGTCCCGATTCCCCCTGCCCTCGCTCACTCTCCCCCGTTTCTCCCTCGCTCTCTCTCGCTCTCGGCCGAAGTACACCGTCGCCGCCGTTCGCCTTAGCCACTGTCTCCGGCCACCCCTCGCTCCCCCGAGTAGCTCAGAAGCTCCGCCACAACTCCCTCTTCCTCCCCACCGCTCCACGAGTCCCTGGAAGCCCTGCATCGCCGCCACGTCGCCGTTCCCCTCTTCGGGCTCCGACCACCGTCGCCGACGAATTCGCCGTCTCCAGCGCGTCCCCGAGCCCGCTTCGACGCCCACTGCAACCGCGGTGAGCCACGCCACCGTTTCCCCCTCTTCTCCCCCTCGATCCCTCACCGTAGCTTCATCTCCACCACGGCCGAACCTCCGCCGTCGCCGAGCTCGCTGTCGACGCAGCTCCGGTGACCATTTGGTCACCCCGGCGAGTCCAACGCGTTCACAGAACCCAGTAGAGCATCCCTAGCGCCTCATTTTGCTCGACTTCGAGCTCCAGCACCACTCCCGTGCACGACCGAACCCCGGCGGCCGCAGCCGAGCTCACCGCCGTCGACTCCGGCCACCCCGACCCCAACGGACTCCGCCAAGAGCCGCGGGTCGTCCTCAGCTTCACTCCGGTGATCTCCGCGGTCCATTTGGTGGCCGAAACGACCAAAACCACTATCGCCGCCGCACTGTTGGTCGCCGCCGGCCAGAACTCCGGCGAGCTGACGTGGCCTAGTTAATTAGTCACTAACCCACCACCTACTGACGCTGACAAGTGGGCCCAGGGCTTAGTCAAAGCTAACCAGCCCGGGGTCAACGCGGGATTAGCCCCTGTGACACTGACGTGTGGACCCCACACGTCAGGTTTGACCCGAGCCAGCTCTGTTGACCTGCTGATGTCACTGTGATGTCAGGCTGACGCAGTAAATGATATTTCTGGATTTAAATTAAATCAGAAATTCCAGAATATTATTTAAACTTCAAAAATTCATAACTTTTATTCTGTAACTCCAAATTGGACAAATTATATATGAAAAATGATCAGAAAAATCCAATCTATCCATCTGTACTATTTTCATGCATGACCAAACAAGTTAAATTGATGTTTTAATCAGAACAAGGAAAGGCACTTTAAAAGGCCATATTTGAATTTGAAATTTGAATCTTTGATTCAAATTTGCTCAAACACTTCTGGCTTTAGTTGCATTAGCCCAACACACTCATATTGCCATGTTCCATGCATGCATCATATTGTTGCATATTGTTTGGTAATGTTGTGTATCGGTATCCTTTGCGACAGGATCTGTTCCCGAGGAGTACCGTGATTACCCTAACGAAGAACCGTATCCGTGCAACGAACCATCAGGCAAGCAACCAACCATTTGATCATATCGATACAATCCCATGTTCTCGCTCCTGCTCTCGTTTACTGCATTAAGACAACGCGATTCAAACTGCTGTGTGCTGCGGTAGTTGAACCCATTTCCTCTGCATGACCTGTCATTGCCACAGTAACTAGATGAAACCCACTAGCATGTGTAGGAGTTGATTGAGCCATATGTATGTGTTGTTCCTACCTTGCTATGCCTGCTATGCTTAGAGTCGTGTCAGGTCTGGTTCATCTGGGTGATGGGCTAGAGTGAAATGATTATGTCGGTAATGAGAGTGGTGTGGTGAACACGATTTGGTAAAGGTATCGATGAGAGGCCATGTAGGAGTACATGGTGGGTTGTTTCATTGAAGCCGACCTTAAGCACTGAGATCTGTATGTGTGATTTAAGAACCAGCTACTACCATGCATTGGGCCCGAAACCAATGGACCCTCTCGGCTTCTTATTCACCCTAGTTCTCCGTCTAGGAGTTGCAAGTAGTTTCTGGTGTTTGTAGCCTACTGGAGGCCGTGGACAGCGCTGACCGTAGGGGTGGGCTGTGATGCGGTAGGTACATGGCACGGTGTACCGAATACCCGTTAGGTATCTCGGGAACCCTGTTCACATCGTTCGGGGCCGTATGGGAAACCTCGGCCGGACTCCCTGCGGATGGAACCTGAATAGGCGATAAACCTGGACTGGAGGCTTAGGTGATTAGGTAGGTCGTGGCCGACACCCACGTTGGGCTTCCGCTTGAAGGTTGCCGAGTACATGTCGTGTAAGCAACGATAAGTGGTGAGAGCGTGTATGAAGAAGTACACCCCTGCAGGGTTAACATGATCTATTCGAATAGCCGCGTCCGCAGTAAAGGACTACTTGGTTGCCTATACAGTTCATAGACAAGTAAATGGAAACTACTAAAAGCCTCAAGATAAGTGTGAGTGCCGAGGATGGCTCTTCCGTAGGAAGATGGAGGTGGATCCTCGGTAGTGTATTGAAGTGGTGAATAGTGGACTCGTGTGCGCAAAACTATTTCAAGTTGGAGTATCGTAGGATAGCCTAGCCAAGAGTCAAAGCTGGCTTGCTGCAATAACTCCACCAACCCTTCTTGATACTATGCATGTATGTAGGATCTGATGTAAGTCTTGCTGAGTACCTTTGTACTCATGTTGCTATAATCTACATTTTTACAGAAGACGCTGCAACCCCTTCTGATGGGTTCTATGTAGACGTTGACATCAACGAGTAGGCTAAAGACCCAGGTGGTGACCCTGAACTTGTGGAGGACCACGTAGTATAGCTAGGCTTTCCAAGCCTCTTTTATTTTACTAGTTGTCTGTACTCAGACAAGTTACTTCCGCTGTTGGCTTGTATGACTGTATGACTTGTATGTTGGGTCGTGAGACCCGTACCTTTGTGTATGTTATGTATGGCTCCCTGAGCCTTAAATAAAGTACTTGTGTCATAGAGTCATGTTGTGATGCTTCGTTGTATTTGCACATATCGAGCATATTGTGTGTATGATTGAAATGCTTGGTATGTGTGGGATCTGACTATCTAGTTGTTTATCTTTAGTAGCCTCTCTTACCGGGAAATGTCTCCTAGTGTTACCGCTGAGCCATGGTAGCTTGCTACTGCTCTGGAACACTTAGGCTGGCCGGCATGTGTCCTTCTTCGTTCCTGTGTCTGTCCCTTCGGGGAAATGTCACGCTTTGAGTACCGGAGTCCTGTTAGCCCGCTACAGCCCGGTTTACCGGAGTCCTGCTAGCCCAGTGCTACAGCCCGGACCCACTTGCTGATGACCGACACGTTCGAAGCTGGGTCATGGATGCCTGTCCCTGTAAGTCTGTGCCACTTTGGGTTTACAACTAGTCATGTCAGCCCGGGCTCTTTATCATATGGATGCTAGCGACACTATCATATACGTGAGCCAAAAGGCGCAAACGGTCCCGGGCAAAGGTAAGGCGACACCCGTGGGAGTACCGTGCGTGAGGCCGCAAAGTGATATGAAGTGTTACCGGCTAGATCGATGTGACATCGAGTCGGGGTCCTGATAGCGTTGGTATCAGAGCCGGACTGCCTGTAGGTTCTCCAAGCCAAACTGGTCGATGTTGAGTCTAGAAATTCTTTAGTTATATGTAGGGGAATTGCTTGTGGGATGGAACGTAAGGCTCTTTTTACTCCTTATACCTTGTGACTTTCTGATCTGAGTCAGTCCATTCTTCCACCGGGGGTTAAGGAATTAGGATCTGTTCTCTCTATCAGGTTCACGTGTTACTAATCAGTAGTACCTTATAAGTTTGATGGTTATCAGCCTAGCTCAGTTCTACTACCACATTATGTTGTAGAAATGGTTTCAAGACTTGATGTAATGATGTTGAGTGTGTACGAAATCCTTTGTCAAATGTCTCAATATCCTTTTTGAGCATTTACAACTGTTATGCTGCCGAAATTTTGCTAGAAATTCTAATGCCTTTGCATTATAATTGTGCTTTCAGATGGCCACTCGTGACCTCAATCAAGTGGTTCGCCTGACTCGATGCCTAGATGTACCCGGCCATACTGCTAAGTTGGTCAGGGTAATGACTGAGGCTGGATACCGCTGGTATCCTGAGTACACGGTCGAAGAGCAATTCCGAGACTTTAATCAAAGCCAGTATCTCTGCACTGTCAGGATATTTCCATCTTATCCTGGATCCACTGAGCCTCTTCACTGTTCCTATGGACTCGGGGTTACTATTGAGATGGCTGTGCAGGATGCCGCCTACTCCATGATGACCATTATGCGAGTCAGATCTGGTTTATTTCGGGACTCTGATTTTCGGTATATGCCAGGATCACTTCCGGGAGCACAAGGATATCTCCAAGCTATTTATGCTGATTCCACTCAGGAGGATTCACGGACTCGCACCACTGCTGAGATGCTCGAGGATAAGGACCGTGAAAATCGGGCCTTAAGGTTAGAGCTCTTCAATACCCGTGTTGACCACTGGGCCACTTTGACTTGGTTCGCACCGGCGGTGCAAGCTGGATATTCAGATATGCGCGATCTCTATCCTGTGAGATCTGCTCTGCCAGACGTGATGGTTTGGCGTGATGTAGGAGGCATCACCCCACCTCGCGGTCCCCGCAGGCCACCGTTTGTTGGTCCAAGGCCTCATCCTAGCCCCTATGGTCCACAAGCTCCGCGAGATCGTCTGTTTCCGGATGAACATGTTGAGCTTCCAGGCTATGGAGGTGACTTCTATGAGGACTACTACGGATCGGTCTGAGTTAGTAGTAGTATCACTAGTTCGCACTAGCTGTGTCGTCTATTGTCCTGCGTGTCTCGTGGGATATGACCTAGTTTGTACTCTTTCCGGAGTTGTAGAAAAATAATGTATAGGAGTTTGGAATGCCTCCGATGAGATGTAATCCCTTTTCACCGTAATAGTACTTTGTTTGGTCTTGTACTAAACCTTGTATGGTGTGTATGACGATGGAATAAAAGAAGCAGTTTCTGTATCTACCATGTCATACGGATGATCATCTTGCATTCCGAGTTATTCCTTGCATTATGTATCCTATGTCGGAATTTTATCATTCTGACTAAATCATTGCCTTGTTTACCTAGGATGGTCAACACGCGCGCCAACCCTGCTTCTCAAGAGCAGGCCGAAGGCAGTGAAGCCAGGAATGAAAATCTGCCTCATCCTCCTTCACTAGCCGAGGTGATGATGGAAGCTGAGAGAAACAAGCGGGAGACAAACCGTTTGTTGGAGCGTATTGAACAGAATACAGCACACCATCAGAGGGCTAACGTGGTGTCACTCAGCGATTTTATCAAATTGCATCCACCCACGTTCCACCACTCCGTCGAGCCTCTCGACGCTGATGACTGGCTTCGCAGTATTTCTCACAAGCTGCGTTCCGCGCTGGTAGCGGAGGCTGACAAGGTCACCTTTGCCGCATATCATCTTGAAGGCCCCGCCAGTCTTTGGTGGGAGAATTATGGAGCTATGCGCCCAGCGGGCCATGTCACTACTTGGGCTGAGTTCAGCGAGGCTTTCCGTGAACACCACATTCCGGAGGGTCTCATGGACCGTAAGCGTGAAGAATTTTGCAATTTCACGCAAGGCCGACTTTCTGTGGATGCCTATAGCAGAGAGTTTGGTAAGCTCGCCCGATATGCAACTGAGGAAGTGTCTACTGACGCCAAGAAGCAAGCAAGGTTCCGCAAGGGCCTTAGTCCTGAGCTTCGCCGCGACCTCCGTCTGCATGAGTGCACATCTTTTCCGAAACTTGTCAACAAAGCCATCAGTGCTGAAACTGGTCAGACAGACTATGACGCAACACGCAAGCACGGACGTGACATGGGTTCCTCATCCGGTGCTGGTCCTCAGAAGCGCCGCGTGTGGGTACCCAACACCGCCTTGCCACCTAGGTTCACACCGAGGCCATCTTTCCAGGCGCCTCGCCCTGTTCAACAGTCTGCACCGGCCAAGCCCTATGGGGGTCCAACCAATAATGCTCCTCCACGTACCAGTTCCGTGACTTGTTTCAAGTGTGGGGAATCTGGTCATTATATGCGTGAGTGTCCCCAGACCAACCCCAATCAATCTGCTAAAGCTGTTGGCCGTGGCAAGCCGACAGGAAAAGTGTTTCATGCTAAACCGGTCACCGCTTCACGTGGCCATGTCAATTGTATCTCTGCCGAAGAAGCTCAAGAAGATCCCAACGTCGTTCTCGGTACGCTTCTTGTTAATTGCCACCCGGCATCTGTTCTTTTCGATACAGGAGCCTCTCATTCTTTTATATCTGAAAATTATGCTCGTTTGCATAACGTTGCATTCTGTGACTTGCCATCCTCTATGGTAATTCAAACTCCGGGATCCAAATGGCAAACTTCTAGAGTAAGCCATGGAAATGAAATCCAAGTCGGCAGACTTGTTTTTCTCGCATCTTTGATAGCCCTTAAATCTTCAGATATTAATATCATTTTGGGTATGGACTGGATGTCAGCTCATCAAGCCAAAATTGATTGCTTCTCTAGGACCGTTCAACTCACCCATCCTTCGGGGAAGATAGTCAATGTTTTGACTCGAATAGCCAAGCGACAATTATATTCTCTTAACGCCAGCCCTTTACCAGACCTTGAGGACGTTCCGGTAGTCCGTGACTTCCCGGATGTCTTTCCAGAAGAATTGCCAGGGGTTCCACCTGACAGGGATGTTGAGTTCGTAATAGACCTCATCCCCGGAACCGTTCCGATTGCTAGAAGACCTTATAAGATGGCACCCCTAGAACTAGCCGAGCTTAAGAAACAACTCGATGAATCCTTGAAAAAGGGCTTCATCCGCCCTAGTTCATCTCCGTGGGCTTGCCCCGTCCTATTCGTTAAGAAGAAGGATGGTACGGACCGGATGGTTGTAGATTACCGACCTGTCAATTTGGTCACGATCAAGAACAAATATCCACTTCCCAGGATCAACGACCTGTATGATCAGCTCGCTGGATCTTCAGTCTTCTCTAAGATGGATTTGAGGTTGGGCTACCATCAAATCAAAATCAGAAACGGGGACATTCCTAAAACGGCCTTTGTTACTCGTTATGGCCAATACGAGTACACCGTCATGTCCTTCGGTTTAACCAACGCTCCAGCCACCTTTTCTCGGTTAATGAACTCAATCTTCATGGAGTATTTGGATAAATTCGTCGTAGTTTATCTCGATGATATACTCATCTACTCCAAGAACGAGGAAGAACATGCCGAACATCTAAGACTAGTGTTGCAGAAACTTCGAGAGCATCGCCTTTATGCTAAATTTTCTAAATGTGAATTCTGGTTGCCAGAGGTGACCTATCTGGGTCATGTAATATCTGGTAAAGGTATTGCGGTTAACCCTGAGCGAGTTCAAGCCGTCCTTGATTGGACTCCACCCGAATCGGTCAAGCAAGTTCGGAGTTTTCTGGGCTTAGCGAGCTATTGCCGTCGCTTTGTCGAGAACTTCTCCAAAGTTGCTAAACCTCTAACCGAACTCCTCAAGAAAGATAAAAAGTTCGAATGGACTCCACAATGTGAGCACAGCTTTCAGGAACTGAAAAGACGCCTGACCTCTGCTCCTGTACTGGTACCGCCAGACTTCTCCAAGGACTTTGTTATCTACTGCGACGCCTCGCGACAAGGACTAGGTTGCATTCTCATGCAAGATCGACACGTAATTGCTTACGCTTCACGGCAATTGCACCCACATGAGGAGAATTATCCTACTCATGATCTAGAACTTGCAGCCGTAGTCTATGCACTTAAGACCTGGCGACATTACCTCCTCGGTAATCGTTGCGAAATATTCACTGATCACCAAAGTCTGAAGTATATTTTCACCCAACCGGATTTGAATCTCAGGCAAAGACGTTGGGTTGAATTGATCACAGACTTCGACCTAGGAATAACCTATACCCCAGGGAAAGCCAACGTCATGGCTGATGCGCTAAGTCGTAAATCTTATTGTAACAACCTGATGTTACAACAAAGTCAACCGCTTCTCCATGAGGAATTTCGAAAGCTTAACCTTCACATTGTTCCTCAAGGTTTTCTCTCCACCTTGGTGGCAAAACCTACCCTTACGGATCAAATTATCAAAGCACAGAAGGTAGATCCGGGAATCTCCCGCATCAAGAGGAACATTCAGAAAGGAGTTGCGAATTGTTTCTCCGTCAATGATCAAGGAGTCATATACTTCGGGGATCGACTAGTGGTTCCCAAGGTGCGCAACCTAAGGCGATTAATCCTTAAGGAAGCTCATGAGTCTCCTCTCACCATTCATCCCGGTAGTACTAAGATGTATCAGGACCTACGCCAGAGGTTCTGGTGGACTAGGATGAAGAGAGAAATCGCTCAGTATATTGCTAATTGCGACGTCTGTCGTCGTGTAAAAGCAGAGCATCAACGGCCTGCTGGCACCCTTCAACCCTTAGCTATTCCTGAATGGAAATGGGATAAAATTGGTATGGATTTCATTACCGGTTTTCCCAGAACCAAAAGAGGGAATAATGCTATTTTCGTCGTGGTCGATCGTCTTTCCAAAGTAGCTCATTTCTTACGTGTTCGTGAGAGTATAACCGCTAGTCAACTGGCAGACTTATACATCTCCCGGATAGTGTCCCTCCATGGTGTTCCTTTGGAAATCAATTCGGATCGAGGAAGTCTTTTCACCTCTCGATTTTGGGAAAGCTTCCAAAATGCTATGGGAACTCGTCTTTCTTTTAGCACCGCTTTCCACCCTCAGTCAAGTGGTCAAGTGGAACGCGTCAACCAAATTCTAGAAGACATGCTTCGAGCCTCTGTTATCTCGTTCGGAATGGACTGGGAGAAGTGCCTTCCATTTGCCGAATTCGCTTACAACAACAGCTATCAATCTAGCTTGGGTAAAGCCCCTTTTGAAGTTCTCTATGGACGACGATGTCGAACACCCCTTAACTGGTCAGAGACCGGGGAAAGACAATTCTTTGGCCCGGATATGATTCAGGAAGCAGAAGAACAAGTTCGTATCGTTCGTGAAAAGTTGAAAACAGCCCAATCCCGTCAAAAGAGTCAATACGACCGAAAACATAAGGCTATGACTTTCGAGGTTGACGAGAAGGCTTATCTTCGGGTCACCCCTCTGAAGGGAACCCATCGTTTCGGTATCAAAGGCAAATTGGCTCCTCGTTACATTGGACCTTTTTGCATTCTTGCCAAACGAGGAGAAGTTGCCTACCAATTGGAACTACCTCCGCACCTCTCCAGAGTTCACGATGTCTTCCACATTTCTCAACTCAGGCGTTGCTTCTCGGATCCTATCCGTGAAGTGGACCACGAAACGCTTGATCTCCAAGATGATCTTACATATTGAGAGTACCCCATCCGTATCCTCGATCAGGCCGAACGTACCACGCGACGTCATAATATCAAGTTTCTCAAGGTTCAATGGTCGCATCATTCTAAAGATGAAGCAACTTGGGAAAGGGAGGATCGTCTTCGACTCGAATATCCCGCCTTCTTCTCGGAGGAACCCAAATCTCGGGACGAGATTCTTTTGAGTGGGGGTGAGTTGTCACACCCTAGCTAGTCATGCATTAGAGTGTTGCATCATGTTTACTCTTTCATCAGAAACTTGAAATGGGGATGACAGAACCCCCAGTCCCCTCTGAAACCAACTAGGGTTTACTAAAATAATTTTCAATGAACCTGAAATGCCCTTCTAAAATGCCCATCATTTTTGTCTTGGTTCAGAACCTCTGCAAAAGTGGTGCACATTTTCCTAGGCCATCCTAGGGTTTTTGAATTAAATCATAACTATTTGAATTTGGGCATTTAAAATTATATAAAATATTTAAATGCTCAAATATCTCCAAACTAAAATGTTTCATGTTGGAAATAATCCAACTATGGACCAGGAGTAGTTTGGTGAATTTTGGAGTTGCCTAGGTATTTTAATTAATTCAACACAGTTGCAGATATATTAAATAAATCAGAAAACAGAAAAAGAAAGGGGAAAGACTTACCTGTGCGGCCCAGCCAGCTGGCCGGCCCAGCTAGCAGCCGACCCAGCCCAACACTGTAGCTCCCCGTCGTCTTCCTCCCCACGCCCCGAAGCTGCTGCGTGCTCGCGCGCGCGCGGCCGCGCGGCCACCTCCTGCTTGCCGACGCCCTCCTGGCCGCGTGGACGACGCCGCAGCCCATCCCGATTCCCCCTGCCCTCGCTCACTCTCCCCCGTTTCTCCCTCGCTCTCTCTCGCTCTCGGCCGAAGCACACCGTCGCCGCCGTTCGCCTTAGCCACTGCCTCCGGCCACCCCTCGCTTCCCCGACAAGCTCAGAAGCTCCGCCTCGACTCCCTCTTCCTCCCCACCGCTCCACGAGTCCCCGGAAGCCCTGCATCGCCGCCACGTCGCCGTTCCCCTCTTCGGGCTCCGACCACCGTCGCCGACGAATTCGCCGTCTCCAGCGCGTCCCCGAGCCCGCTTCGACGCCCACTGCAACCGCGGTGAGCTACGCCACCGTTTCCCCCTCTTCTCCCCCTCGATCCCTCACCGTAGCTTCATCTCCACCACGGCCGAACCTCCGCCGTCGCCGAGCTCGCCGTCGACGCAGCTCCGGTGACCATTTGGTCACCCCGGCGAGTCCAACGCGTTCACAGAACCCAGTAGAGCATCCCTAGCGCCTCACTTTGCTCGACTTCGAGCTCCAACACCGTTCCCGTGCACGACCGAACCCCGGCGGCCGCAACCGAGCTCACCGCCGTCAACTCCGGCCACCCCGACCCCAACGGACTCCGCCAAGAGCCGCGGGTCGTCCTCAGCTTCACTCCGGTGATCTCCGCGGTCCATTTGGTGGCCGAAACGACCAAAACCACTATCGCCGCCGCACTGTTGGTCGCCGCCGGCCAGAACTCCGGCGAGCTGACGTGGCCTAGTTAATTAGTCACTAACCCACCACCTACTGACGCTGACAAGTGGGCCCAGGGCTTAGTCAAAGCTAACCAGCCCGGGGTCAACGCGGGATTAGCCCCTGTGACACTGACGTGTGGACCCCACACGTCAGGTTTGACCCGAGCCAGCTCTGTTGACCTGCTGATGTCACTGTGATGTCAGGCTGACGCAGTAAATGATATTTCTGGATTTAAATTAAATCAGAAATTCCAGAATATTATTTAAACTTCAAAAATTCATAACTTTTATTCTGTAACTCCAAATTGGACAAATTATATATGAAAAATGATCAGAAAAATCCAATCTATCCATCTGTACTATTTTCATGCATGACCAAACAAGTTAAATTGATGTTTTAATCAGAACAAGGAAAGGCACTTTAAAAGGCCATATTTGAATTTGAAATTTGAATCTTTGATTCAAATTTGCTCAAACACTTCTGGCTTTAGTTGCATTAGCCCAACACACTCATATTGCCATGTTCCATGCATGCATCATATTGTTGCATATTGTTTGGTAATGTTGTGTATCGGTATCCTTTGCGACAGGATCTGTTCCCGAGGAGTACCGTGATTACCCTAACGAAGAACCGTATCCGTGCAACGAACCATCAGGCAAGCAACCAACCATTTGATCATATCGATACAATCCCATGTTCTCGCTCCTGCTCTCGTTTACTGCATTAAGACAACGCGATTCAAACTGCTGTGTGCTGCGGTAGTTGAACCCATTTCCTCTGCATGACCTGTCATTGCCACAGTAACTAGATGAAACCCACTAGCATGTGTAGGAGTTGATTGAGCCATATGTATGTGTTGTTCCTACCTTGCTATGCCTGCTATGCTTAGAGTCGTGTCAGGTCTGGTTCATCTGGGTGATGGGCTAGAGTGAAATGATTATGTCGGTAATGAGAGTGGTGTGGTGAACACGATTTGGTAAAGGTATCGATGAGAGGCCATGTAGGAGTACATGGTGGGTTGTTTCATTGAAGCCGACCTTAAGCACTGAGATCTGTATGTTTGATTTAAGAATCAGCTACTACCATGCATTGGGCCCTAAACCAATGGACCCTCTCGACTTCTTATTCACCCTAGTTCTCCGTCCAGGAGTTGCAAGTAGTTTCTGGTGTTTGTAGCCTACTGGAGGCCGTGGACAGCGCTGACCGTAGGGGTGGGCTGTGATGCGGTAGGTACGTGGCACGGTGTACCGAATACCCGTTAGGTATCTCGGGAACCCTGTTCACATCGTTCGGGGCCGTATGGGAAACCTCGGCCGGACTCCCTGCGGATGGAACCTGAATAGGCGATAAACCTGGACTGGAAGCTTAGGTGATTAGGTAGGTCGTGGCCGACACCCACGTTGGGCTTCCGCTTGAAGGTTGCCGAGTACATGTCGTGTAAACGACGGTAAGTGGTGAGAGCGTGTATGAAGAAGTACACCCCTGCAGGGTTAACAGGATCTATTCGAATAGCCGCGTCCGCGGTAAAGGACTACTTGGTTGCCTATACAGTTCATAGACAAGTAAATGAAAACTGTTAAAAGCCTCAAGATAAGTGTGAGTGCCGAGGATGGCTCTTCCGTAGGAAGACGGAGGTGGATCCTCGGTAGTGTATTGAAGTGGTGAATAGTGGACTCGTGTGCGCAAAACTATTTCAAGATGGAGTATCGTAGGATAGCCTAGCCAAGAGTCAAAGCTGGCTTGCTGCAATAACTCCACCGACCCTTCTTGATACTATGCATGTATGTAGGATCTGATGTAAGTCTTGCTGAGTACCTTTGTACTCATGTTGCTATAATCTACATTTTTACAGAAGACGCTGCAACCCCTTCTGATGGGTTCTATGTAGACGTTGACATCAACGAGTAGGCTAAAGACCCAGGTGGTGACCCTGAGCTTGTGATGGACCACATAGTATAGTTAGGCTTCCAAGCCTCTTTTATTTTACTAGTTGTCTGTACTCAGACAAGTTACTTCCGCTGTTGGCTTGTATGACTGTATGACTTGTATGTTGGGTCGTGAGACCCGTACCTGTGTGTATGATATGTATGGCTCCCTGAGCCTTAAATAAAGTACTGGTGTCATAGAGTCATGTTGTGATGCTTCGTTGTATTTGCACATATCGAGCATATTGTGTGTATGATTGAAATGCTTGGTATGTGTGGGATCTGACTATCTAGTTGTTTATCTTTAGTAGCCTCTCTTACCGGGAAATGTCTCCTAGTGTTACCGCTGAGCCATGGTAGCTTGCTACTGCTCTGGAACACTTAGGCTGGCCGGCATGTGTCCTTCTTCGTTCCTGTGTCTGTCCCTTCGGGGAAATGTCACGCTTTGAGTACCGGAGTCCTGTTAGCCCGCTACAGCCCGGTTTACCGGAGTCCTGCTAGCCCAGTGCTACAGCCCGGACCCACTTGCTGATGACCGACACGTTCGAAGCTGGGTCATGGATGCCTGTCCCTGTAAGTCTGTGCCACTTTGGGTTTACAACTAGTCATGTCAGCCTGGGCTCTTTATCATATGGATGCTAGCGACACTATCATATACGTGAGCCAAAAGGCGCAAACGGTCCCGGGCAAAGGTAAGGCGACACCCGTGGGAATACCGTGCGTGAGGCCGCAAAGTGATATGAAGTGTTACCGGCTAGATCGATGTGACATCGAGTCGGGGTCCTGACAGCGTTGAATTAAATCAGGAAATTCCAGAATATTAATTAAACTTCAAAAATTCATAACTTTTATTCTGTAACTCCAAATTGGACAAATTATATATGAAAAATGATCAGAAAAATCCAATCTATCCATCTGTACCATTTCCATGCATGATCAAACAAGTTAAGTTGATGTTTTAATCAGAACAAGAAAAGGCACTTTAAAAGGCCATATTTGAATTTGAAATTTGAATCCTTGATTCAAATTTGTTCAAACCCTTCTGGTTTTAGTTGCATTAGCCCAACACACTCATATTGCCATGTTTCATGCATGCATCATATTGTTGCATATTGTTTGGTGATGTTTGTGTATCGATGTCCTTTGCGACAGGATCTGTCCCCGAGGAGTACCGTGATTACCCTAACGAAGAACCGTATCCGTGCAACGAACCATCAGGCAAGCAACCAACCATCTGATCATATCGATACAATCCCATGTTCTCGCTCCTGCTCTCTTTTACTGCATTAAGACAACGCGATTCAAACTGCTGTGTGTTACGGTAGTTGAACCCATTTCCTCTGCATGACCTGCCATTGCCACAGTAACTAGATGAAACCCACTAGCATGTGTAGGAGTTGATTGAGCCATATGTATGTGTTGTTCCTACCTTGCTAAGCCTGCTATGCTTAGAGTCGTGTCAGGTCTGGTTCATCTGGGTGATGGGCTAGAGTGAAATGATTATGTCGGTAATGAGAGTGGTGTGGTGAACACGATTTGGTAAAGGTATCGATGAGAGGCCATGTAGGAGTACATGGTGGGTTGTTTCATTGAAGCCGACCTTAAGCACTGAGATCTGTATGTGTGATTTAAGAATCAGCTACTACCATGCATTGGGCCCGAAACCAATGGACCCTCTCGACTTCTTATTCACCCTAGTTCTCCGTCCAGGAGTTGCAAGTAGTTTCTGGTGTTTGTAGCCTACTGGAGGCCGTGGACAGCGCTGACCGTAGGGGTGGGCTGTGATGCGGTAGGTACGTGGCACGATGTACCGAATACCCGTTAGGTATCTCGGGAACCCTGTTCACATCGTTCGGGGCCGTATGGGAAACCTCGGCCGGACTCCCTGCGGATGGAACCTGAATAGGCGATAAACCTGGACTGGAAGCTTAGGTGATTAGGTAGGTCGTGGCCGACACCCACGTTGGGCTTCCGCTTGAAGGTTGCCGAGTACATGTCGTGTAAACGACGGTAAGAGGTGAGAGCGTGTATGAAGGAGTACCCCCTGCAGGGTTAACATGATCTATTCGAATAGCCGCGTCCGCGGTAAAGGACTACTTGGTTGCCTATACAGTTCATAGACAAGTAAATGGAAACTGTTAAAAGCCTCAAGATAAGTGTGAGTGCCGAGGATGGCTCTTCCGTAGGAAGACGGAGGTGGATCCTCGGTAGTGTATTGAAGTGGTGAGTAGTGGACTCGTGTGCGCAAAACTATTTCAAATGGAGTATCGTAGGATAGTCTAGCCAAGAGTCAAAGCTGGCTTGCTGCAATAACTCCACCGACCCTTCTTGATACTATGCATGTATGTAGGATCTGATGTAAGTCTTGCTGAGTACCTTTGTACTCATGTTGCTATAATCTACATTTTTACAGAAGACGCTGCAACCCCTTCTGATGGGTTCTATGTAGACGTTGACATCAACGAGTAGGCTAAAGACCCAGGTGGTGACCCTGAGCTTGTGATGGACCACGTAGTATAGTTAGGCTTTCAAGCCTCTTTTATTTTACTAGTTGTCTGTACCCAGACAAAGTACTTCCGCTGTTGGCTTGTATGACTGTATGACTTGTATGTTGGGTCGTGAGACCCGTACCTGTGTGTATGATATGTATGGCTCCCTGAGCCTTAAATAAAGTACTTGTGTCATAGAGTCATGTTGTGATGCTTCGTTGTATTTGCACATATCGAGCATATTGTGTGTATGATTGAAATGCTTGGTATGTGTGGGATCTGACTATCTAGTTGTTTATCTTTAGTAGCCTCTCTTACCGGGAAATGTCTCCTAGTGTTACCGCTGAGCCATGGTAGCTTGCTACTGCTCTGGAACACTTAGGCTGGCCGGCATGTGTCCTTCTTCGTTCCTGTGTCTGTCCCTTCGGGGAAATGTCACGCTTTGAGTACCGGAGTCCTGTTAGCCCGCTACAGCCCGGTTTACCGGAGTCCTGCTAGCCCAGTGCTACAGCCCGGACCCACTTGCTGATGACCGACACGTTCGAAGCTGGGTCATGGATGCCTGTCCCTGTAAGTCTGTGCCTCTTTGGGTTTACAACTAGTCATGTCAGCCCGGGCTCTTTATCATATGGATGCTAGCGACACTATCATATACGTGAGCCAAAAGGCGCAAACGGTCCCGGGCAAAGGTAAGGCGACACCCGTGGGAGTACCGTGCGTGAGGCCGCAAAGTGATATGAAGTGTTACCGGCTAGATCGATGTGACATCGAGTCGGGGTCCTGACAGATAGTATGATAAGATAAATATATTTTTGGTATTTTATAATATAGATGCGAAAAGTAAAGATGCAAATAAAAGTAGATTGAAAGCAAATATGATAAGAGATAGACCCGGGGGCCATAGGTTTCACTAGAGACTTCTCTCAAGATAGCATAGGTATTACGGTGGGTGAACAAATTACTGTCGAGCAATTGATAGAAAAGCGCATAGTTATGAGATTATCTAGGCATGATCATGTATATAGGCATCACGTCCATAACAAGTAGACCAACTCCTGCCTGCATCTACTACTATTACTCCACACATCGACCGACTCCTGCCTGCATCTAGAGTATTAAGTTCATAAGAACAGAGTAACGCATTAAGCAAGATGACATGATGTAGAGGGATAAACTCAAGCAATATGATATTAACCCCATCTTGTTATCCTCGATGGCAACAATACAATATGTGCCTTGCAACCCTTTCTGTCACTGGGTAAGGACACCGCAAGATTGAACCCAAAGCTAAGCACTTCTCCTATGGCAAGAAAGATCAATCTAGTAGGCCAAACCAAACTGATAATTCGAAGAGACTTGCAAACATAACTCAATCATACATAAAAGAATTCAGAGAAGATTCAAATATTATTCATAGATAAACTTGATCATAAACCCACAATTCATCGGATCTCGACAAACACACCGCAAAAAGAGTTTACATCGAATAGATCTCCACAAGAGAGGGGGAGAACATTGTATTGAGATCCAAAAAGAGAGAAGAAGCCATCTAGCTAATAACTATGGACCCGTAGGTCTGTGGTAAACTACTCACAACTCATCGGAGGGGCAAGGATGTTGATGTAGAAGCCCTCCATGGTCGATTCCCCCTCCGGCAGAGTGTCGGTGAAGGCTCCAAGATGAGATCTCGCGGATACAGAAGGTTACGGTGGTGGAAATTGTGTTTCGTCCGCCTCCTGGATGTTTTCGGGGTACGTAGGTATATATAGGAGGAAGAAGTACATCGGTGGCCGCCCGAGGGGCCCACGAGACAGGGGGTGCACCCTACAGGGGGGCGCGCCCTCCTATCTCGTGGGAGCATCCGCTGCTTCTTGTCTTGCACTCCAAGTCCTCTGGATCAGGTTCATTCCAAAAATCACGCTCCCGAAGGTTTCATTCCGTTTGGACTCCGTTTGATATTCCTTTTCCTCGAAATACTGAAATAGGAGGGCGCCCCCCCATAGGGTGCGCCCCCTGTCTCGTGGGCCCCTCGGGCATCCATCGACGTACTTCTTCCTCGTATATAAGCCTGCGTACCCCGAAAACATCCAGGGAGCCACCGAAAGACAATTTCCACCGCCGTAACCTTCTGTATCCGTGAGATCTCATCTTGGAGCCTTCGTCGGCACTCTATCGGAGGGGGAATCGACCATGGAGGGCTTCTACATCAACATCCTTGCCCCTCCGATGAGTTGTGAGTATTTTACCACAGACCTACGGGTCCATAGTTATTAGCTAGATGGCTTCTTTTCTCTTTTTGGATCTCAATACAATGTTCTCCCCATCTCTTGTGGAGATCTATTAGATGTAAACTCTTTTTGCAGTGTGTTTGTCGAGATCCGATGAATTGTGGGTTTATGATCAAGTTTATCTATGAATAATATTTGAATCTTCTCTGAATTCTTTTATGTATGATTGAGTTATCTTTGCAAGTCTCTTTGAATTATCAGTTTGGTTTGGCCTACTAGATTGATCTTTCTTGCCATGGGAAAAGTTCTTAGCTTTGGGTTCAATCTTGCGGTGTCCTTTCCCAGTGACAGCAGGGGCAGCAAGGCACGTACTGTATTGTTGCCATCGAGGATAACAAGATGGGGTTTATATCATATTGCTTGAATTTATCCCTCTACATCATGTCATCTTGCTTAATGCGTTACTCTTTTCTTTATGAACTTTATACTCTAGATGCAGGCAGGAGTCAGTCGATGTGTGGAGTAATAGTAGTAGATGCAGGTAGGAGTCGGTCTACTTGTCACGGACGTGATGCCTATATACATGATCATGCCTAGATAATCTCATAATTATTCGCTTTTTCTATCAATTGCTCGATAGTAATTTGTTCACCCACCGTAATACTTATGCTATCTTGAGAGAAGCCACTAGTGAAACCTATGGCCCCCGGGTCTATCTCTTATCATATTTGCTTTCAATCTACTTTTATTTGCATCTTTACTTTTTGCATCTATATTATAAAATACCAAAAGTATATTTATCTTATCATACTATCTCTATTAGATCTCACTTTCGCAAGTGGCCGTGAAGGGATTGACCACCCCTTTATTGTGTTGGTTGCAAGTTCTTTGTTTGTTTGTGTAGGTGCGTGGGACTTTTGAGGAGCCTCCTGCTGGATTGATACCTTGGTTCTCAAAAACTGAGGGAAATACTTACGCTACTATTGCTGCATCGCCCTTTCCTCTTCTAGGGAAACCAACGCAAGCTCAAGACGTAGCAAGAAGGATTTCTGGCGCCGTTGCCGGGGAGGTCTTCGCTCAAGTCAAGACATACCAAGTACCGATCTCCCTCGCATTTACATTATTTGCCATTTGCCTCTTGTTTTCCTCTCCCCCACTTCACCCTTGCCGTTTTATTCGCCCTCTCTTTCCCAATCTCCTCCTCTCTCTTTTGCTTGCCTTTTTCTTGTTGCTTGTGTGTTGGATTACTAGTTGCCATGGCGCAAGAAAATACCAAATTGTGTGATTTCTCGAATACCAATAATAATAATTTCCTTAGTACTCCGATTGCTCCTCTTAATGATGTTGAGTCTTGTGAAATCAATACTGCTTTGATGAATCTTGCAGTACTGGAGTTAGCTACTTTGCCATCTGCCAGATCTTTGCTGTCCGCTAGCAGACGACAAAGAAGCTTTTTGCCATCTGCTACCGAAAAGCAGACGGCAAAGAAACGGCAGACGACAAAGAAGCTCTTTGCCATGCGCCATTTCTTTGCCATCCGCCAGCTGACGGCAAAGAATCTTTGCCGTCCGCCAGCTGACGGCACAGAGGGAGGTGGTCCCCACCCACCCGCCCATTTAAAAAAAACTTAACGCCCCACCTCTTTGCCGTCTGCTAGCAGACGACAAAGAGAGATAACGGCGGACGACAAAGAGGGGCGGACGGCAAAGAGCCGAGTAACTAATGGACGCCACCCCCCCGCCCGTTACTCTCTCTTCTCTTTCTCTCTCCTCCCCGGCGCCCCGCCCTAGCTAGATCCACCGCCGCCCCCGCCACCCGGCGC